>NW_026867536.1:2500-175000 GCF_020745735.1 Hemiscyllium ocellatum
CTCTCCCTCTCCGTGTCCCCTCTCTCTCTCTCTCTCTCTAACCCGGTGTGTCCCTCTCTCTCTCTCTCTCTCTCCGTGTCCCTCCCTCCCTCTCTCTCTCTCCCTCTCCGTGTCGCTCTCTCTCTCTCTCTCTCTCTCTCCGTGTCCCTCTCTCTCTCCCTCTCCGTGTCCCTCCCTCTCTCTCTCTCTCTCTCTCTCCGTGTCCCTCTCTCTCTCCCTCTCCGTGTCCCTCCCTCTCTCTCTCTCTCTCCATGTCCCCCCTCTCTCTCTCTCTCCCTCTCCGTGTCGCTCTCTCTCTCTCTCTCCGTGTCCCTCCCTCTCTCTCTCTCTCCTCTCTCCGTGTCCCTCCCTCTCTCTCTCTCTCTCTCCGTGTCCCTCTCTCTCTCTCTCTCTCCCTCTCCGTGTCCCTCCCTCCCTCTCTCTCTCTCTCTCCGTGTCCCTCTCTCTCTCCGTGTCCCTCTCTCTCTCTCTCTCTCCGTGTCCCTCTCTCTCTCTCCGTGTCCCTCTCTCTCTCTCTCTCTCCCTCTCCGTGTCCCTCCCTCTCTCTCTCTCTCTCTCTCCGTGTCCCTCTCTCTCTCTCTGTGTCCCTCCCTCTCTCTCTCTCTCTCTCTCTCCGTGTCCCTCCCTCTCTCTCTCTCGCCCCCTCTCCGTGTCCCTCCCTCTCTCTCTCTCTCTCTCCGTGTCCCTCTCTCTCTCTCTCTCTCTCTCTCCGTGTCCCTCCCTCTCTCTCTCTCTCTCTCTCCGTGTCCCTCTCTCTCTCTCTGTGTCCCTCCCTCTCTCTCTCTCTCTCTCTCTCTCTCCGTGTCCCTCCCTCTCTCTCTCTCCCCCTCTCCGTGTCCCTCCATCTCTCTCTCTCTCTCCCTCTCCGTGTCTCTCTCTCTCTCCCTCTCCATGTCCCTCTCTCTCTCTCCGTGTCCCTCTCTCTCTCCCTCTCCGTGTCCCTCCATCTCTCTCTCTCTCTCTCTCTCCATGTCCCTCTCTCTCTCCCTCTCCATGTCCCTCTCTCTCTCCCTCTCCGTGTCCCTCTCTCTCCCTCTCTGTGTCCATCTCTCTCTCTCTCTCTCTTCACCCACCTTTCTCTCTCTCCCTGTGCCTCTGTCTCCCTCTCTCCCTCCCTCAGGCTGTCTGATGCCTTCATATCGGTTATTGTGTGTCCCATCTCTCACAGGCAGGAGTATGACGCTGAGAAAACGGCGGACCTCACCCAGGAGATTTATTTGCAGGATATTCACTGCGTCAGCTCCCTTTGCAAAGCCTATTTCCGAGAATTACCCAACCCATTACTCACGTACCAGCTCTACGATAAGTTTGCAGTAAGTTCATCAACCGCTTTCCCCAGGGCATTAGATACAGAGTAAAGCTCCCTCTACACTGTCCCCCCATCAAACACTCTCAGGACAGGGACAGCACGGGGTTAGATACAGAGTAAAGCTCCCTCTACACTGTTCCCCCATCAAACACTCCCAGGACAGGGACAGCATGTGGTTAGATGCAGAGTAAAGCTCCCTCTACACTGTCCCCATCAAACACTCTCAGGACAGGGACAGCACGGGGTTAGATTACAAAGTAAAGCTCCCTCTACACTGTCCTCCATCAAACACTCCCAGGGACAGGGACAGCACAGGGTTAGATACAGAGTAAAGCTCTCTCTACACTGTCCCCCATCAAACACTCCCAGGGCAGGGACAGCACGGGGTTAGATCCAGAGTAAAGCTCCCTCTACACTGTCCCCCATCACACACTCCCAGGGCAGGGACAGCATGGGGTTAGATACAGAGTAAAGCTCCCTCTACACTGTCCCCCATCAAACACTCCCAGGACAGGGACAGCACGGGGTGAGGTACAGAGTAAAGCTCCCTCTACACTGTCCCCCATCAAACTCTCCCAGGACAGGGACAGCATGAGACTGGAAACAGAATAAAGCTCTTGCTATGCCTTTGTGTTGAAAATCGGAGTTGATCAGTTGGCCCTTTGAACTTGCTTCTGTGTTCCATACGACGACGGCTGACCATCCAGCTCAGACCCCTCTGTTCCTGCTTTCACCCTGCACTGTCTGATCCTTTGAACTCTGAGAACTATGTCCAAGATATTTTCGAAAATGTTCCATACTGGGGCCTCACCTCCTGTCTGGGATGGAGAATTCCGTCGGCTTCTCCCCCTCTCCCTGGATGAAGAAACATCTCCCCATCTCAGTCCAAAATGGCCGACCCTGTACCCTGAGCCTGTGATTCCCCGCCATCGTTCTGGGTTCCCCAGGAACAAACTTCCTGTGTTGAGTCCTGTTGGGATTTTTATGAGATCTACACTCCTACCCCCCCACCCTGGTCTTCGAAAGCCCCAGTGAATCTAATCCTAAACGATCCCGTCTCTCAGTCCGTCCATCCCAGGAATCACTCCGGGAAACCATCGCGGCTCTCCCTCCATCTCCAGCACATCCTTCCTCAGATACGGAGACCCCCTCCCCCCCACCGAACTGCACACACAGTACACCAGGGGTGCTCTCCCCAAGACCCCCACTGTCCAACTGCAGCCAGACGTCCCTGCTCCTGTCATCCAATCCTCTCGCCCAGGAGGCCAAAGTACCATTTCCCCTTCGTCACTGCCTGCGGCCCCTGCAGCGCTCACCCTCAGCCCCTGGTGTACCAGGGGACCCCCACTTTGGATCTCCCACTTCCCCAAACTATTCCGGTCACAGCCTGCCTTCCTGTGTTTGCTCCCGGAGTGGATCCCCTCACATTCGGCCGCGGTGCCTGGGCCAGGCCACCTGCCCACCCACCCGGCCTGTTCCAATCACACCGGCACATCCCAGCGTCCTCCCCCCTCACACCTCCCCCCTCCTCACAGCTCACCCTCCCGCCCAGCTTCCACACTCGGAGACGTCACACTCAGCTTCCTCATCGAGCGTAGAGCTCGGGAATCCCGGCTCGGGAATCCCAGCACACGGATCCCTCCTGGAAGACTGACTGCTTCCCACGCTCTTGACATTTTGTTTTTCCAAGGATGCGGTCAACACTCAGCTGGAGGAGGACAGACTGCTCAAGATCTGCAGCGTCTTGGAGGATCTTCCAGCCGGCCATTACAGGTGGGCAGGCGGGAGACTACCTCAAAGCTGGGAGGGGTGGGGGGGGGGGGGGGGAGGGGGAGGTGTGTGGGGAGAGTGGGGAGGGTGTGGTGAGGGTGGGGGGTATGGGGAGGGTGCGAGGGAGTGGGGAAGGCGGGGGTGTGGGGGTGTGTGGGGGTGTGTGGGAAGGGTGGGGGGTGTAGGGAGGGTGGGGGGTATGGGGGGGGTGGGGGGCTGTGGGGAGTGTGGGGGGATGTGGGGAGTGTGGGGGGATGTGGGGGGATGTGGGGAGGGTGGGGGGTGTGGGGAGTGTGGGGGGTGTAGGGAGGGTGGGGATGTGGGGAGGGTGGGGGGGTGTGGGAGGGTGGGATGGGGTGGGGGGATGTGGGGAGGGTGGGAGGGGTGTGAGGAGGGTGGGGGGGGTGTGGGGAGTGTGAAAGGGGTGTGGAGAGGGTGGGAGGGGTGTGGGAAGGGTGTGGTGGTGTGGGGAGTGTGAAAGGGGTGTGGAGAGGGTGGGAGGGGTGTGGGGAGGGTGTGGTGGTGTGGGGAGTGTGGGAGGGGTGTGGGGAGGGTGTGGGGGGTGTGGGGGGGGTGTGGTGGTGTGGGGAGTGTGGGAGGGGTGTGGGGAGGGTGTGGGGGGTGTGGGGGGGGTGTGGGGAGTGTGGGGCTGTGTGGGGAGGGTGGGGGGGTGTGGGGAGTGTAGGGGTGTGTGGGGAGGGTGAGGGTATGTGGGGAGGGTGGGGGGTGTAGAGAGTTTGGGAGGGGTGTGGGGGGTGTGGGGAGTGTAGGGGTGTGTGGGGAGGGTGGGGGGTTGTGGGGAGGGTGGGGGTGTGTGGGGAGGGTGAGGGTATGTGGGGAGGGTGGGGGGTTGTTAGAGAGTTTGGGAGAGGTGTGGGGGGTGTGGGGAGTGTGGGGGTGTGTGGAGAGTGTGGGGGGTGTAGAGAGTTTGGGAGGGGTGTGGGGAGTGTGGGGAGTGTGGGGAGTGTGGGGGGGTGTAGGGAGGGTGGGGGGGGGTGGAATCCTGATATTTGCAGTTGCTGTTGCAGCAGATCGGAGAGATGTACAGCACGGGAAACAGACCCTTCGGCCCAACCCGTCCATGCCGACCCATATATCCCAACCCGATCTAGTCCCACCTGCCAGCACCCGGCCCATATCCCCCCAAACCCTTCCTATTCATATCCCCATCCAGATGCCTCTTAAATGCTGTCATTGTACCAGCCTCCACCACTTCCTCTGGCAGCTCATTCCATACACGTACCACCCTCTGGGGGAAAAAGTTGCCCCTTAGGTCTCTTTTATATCTTACCCCTCTCACCCTAAACCTATGCCCCTCTAGTTCTGGACTCCCCCACCCCAGGGGAAAAAACTTTGTCTATTTACCCTATCCATGTCCCTCATGATTTTATAAACCTCTATAAGGTCACCCCTCAGCCTCCGACGCTCCAGGGAAAACAGCCCCAGCCTGTTCAGCCCCTCCCTGTAGCTCAGACCCTCCAACCCTGGCAACGTCCTTGTAAATCTTTTCTGAACCCTTTCACGTTTCACAACATCTTTCCGATAGGAAGGAGACCAGAATTGCTCGCAATATTCCAACAGTGGCCCAACCAATGTCCTGTACAGCCGCAACATGACCCTCCCAACTCCTGTACTCAATACTCTGACCAATAAAGGAAAGCATACCAAACGCTGCCTTCACTATCCTATCTACCTGCGTCTCCACTTTCAAGGAGCTATGAACCTGCACTCCAAGGTCTCTTTGTTCAGCAACACTCCCTAGGACCTTACCATTAAATGTATAAGTCCTGCTAAGATTTGCTTTCCCAAAATGCAGCACCTCACATTTATCTGAATTAAACTCCATCTGCCACTTCTCAGCCCATTGGCCCATCTGGTCCAGATCCTGTTGTAATCTGAGATAACCCTCTTCGCTGTCCACTACACCTCCCATTTTGGGGTCATCTGCAAACACACTAACTGTACCTCTTATACTCGCAACCAAATCATTTCCCTCACATTGAACTGTGTTCATAATTATGTGTGGGAGGTCAGTACAGACCATAGACACAGGAATGGAAGGAAGCCGTTCAGCCCATCCATTCTGCTCCGCTACTTAACAAGATGGTGCCTGATTTGGTTAGCTATCAGGGGAAGGGAAGACTGACCTGATTGTCATGCATGTCCCCCACTCACCACAAGGCAGCTCTCACCAAACAGACAGCTTTCCAGGGCAGGGAAGGGAAGCTGCCAGCCCCTGCCAACAGCATGGAGATAAGGACACGATGAACAGCTTTAATGGGAGTTTATAAAGCGCAATAAAATATCACGCACTCTCCAATGCCACCAGCAGGCCTCGGTTCATCCACTGACTGAGTGACGAGTCATGAAACATAGAGACCCCGAGACATTACAGTGATTTAAGATTTTAACCCTCTGACAGTGCGGCGCTCCCTCAGCACTGACCCTCCGACAGTGCGGCGCTCCCTCAGTACTGACCCTCCGACAGTGCGGCACTCCCTCAGTACTGACCCCCCGACAGTGCGGCACCCCCTCAGCACTGACCCTCCGACAGTGCGGCGCTCCCTCAGTACTGACCCTCCAACAGTGCGGTGCTCCCTCAGTACTGACCTTCCGACAGTGCAGCGCTCCCTCAGTACTGACCCTCCAACAGTGCGGTGCTCCCTCAGTACTGACTCTCCAACAGTGCGGCACTCCCTCAGCACTGACTCTCCGACAGTGCGGTGCTCCCTCAGTACTGACCCTCCGACAGTGCGGCACTCCCTCAGTACTGACTCTCCAACAGTGCAGCGCTCCCTCAGTACTGACTCTCCGACAGTGCGGTGCTCCCTCAGTACTGACTCTCCAACAGTGCAGCGCTCCCTCAGTACTGACCCTCCGACAGTGCGGCGCTCCCTCAGCCCTGACCCTCCGACAGTGGGGTGCTCCCTCAGCACTGACCCTCCGACAGTGCGGCGCTCCCTCAGCCCTGACCCTCCGACAGTGCGGCACTCCCTCAGTACTGACCCTCCGACAGTGCGGCACTCCCTCAGCCCTGACCCTCCGACAGTGCGGCACTCCCTCAGTACTGACCCTCCGACAGTGCGGCACTCCCTCAGTACTGACTCTCCGACAGTGCGGCACTCCCTCAGTACTAACCCTCCGACAGTGCGGCACTCCCCCAGTACTGACCCTATGGGAGACTGACCCTGAAGCAATGAGCTCTCATGTGTAGACCCTACGAAGTTACCTTTTCCTTTCTCTCCCTCCCTCCAGGACGCTGGAGTTTCTGATGAGACATCTGCTCCGAATGGCCTCCCACAGCTCCAAAACCAACATGCACGCTCGGAACCTGGCTATTGTCTGGGCCCCGAACCTTCTCAGGCAAGTCCCTCTGGTGAACAATCATTGTGACATTAATTCACATCTGACCACACTGGCTAATGAAACCCCAATTTAGTTAACTAACCAATCAGCCAAACAGCACGGTGGCACAGCGGTTAACACCGCTGCCTAACAGCACCAGGGTCCCAGGTTCGATTCCAGCCTCAGAGTGACTGTCTGTGTGGAGTTCGCACGTTCTCCCTGTGTCTGTGTGGGTTTCCTCCCACAATCCACCCCATGGTGGATTGGCCATGCTAAATTACCCCATAGTGCTCAGGGATGTGTAGGTTAGGGTGGATTGGCCATGCTAAATTACCCATAATGTTCGGAGCATTGGTATGGGTTGAATGGCTCCTTCCACACTGCGGGGAGTCTGTGAAAATGTAGAATGCCCATTTCTCTTCGTTATGGTGGAAATAGCCAATGCCCTGAAAGACCATCTGGTTGGCAGGTGTCTTTTGCAGATGTCTTCATGTCCTGGTCTGACTCCAGATCCTCAGAGATGTGTGCTTGGCACTTTACCCACCCCTTTGTAATGGACATGAAGCTCCAGGTATTGCCAACCCTGGCCCAGCCAATGCCATTGGTGACTTGCTTGCTGACAAACTACCCTCAGCGAGATCTGGTTAAATGTCTGGGCAGGCTCGTGGTTGGAGTGGGGAGAGAGGACGGCCACCATGAGGTGTGTTCCACTGAAAATTGGGATTGGGTGGGAAATCGTTGAGCTGCTGAGTCAGCTGCAAGTAGGCTGGAGGGGCCGAATGGCCTCAAGCTACCCCTGAGCAGCCAGGGAAAGTGGGAACCTAGAGGTGTAGAAGGAAGGGATGAAGGTCAAAGGTGAGTTTAACCCCTCGCTGTTTTCCATCCCTCCCTCCTTCCAGGTCCAAGGAGATTGAGTCGTCAGGGTTCAATGGAACGGCGGCATTTATGGAGGTCCGCGTCCAGTCCATTGTGGTCGAATTCATCCTGAATCATGTGGAGCAGCTATTCGACCACAAGAACCTCACTCCAGTTCCCGGTAATGATACTACAGAACCCATCCATCCCCCCTCAACTGCCAGTCTTTATATCCCTAACTAATGTACCTTCTCCTCAGTCCACTCAAATATTCCCCAATCCCACAATCCCCCGACCCACCTACTCCCTGATCCCACAATCCCCTGACCCACCTACTCCCTGATCCCACAATCCCCCGACCCACCTACTCCCTGATCCCACAATCCCCTGACCCACCCACTCCCCGATCCCACAATCCCCCGACCCACCCACTCCCCGATCCCACAATCCCCCGACCCACCCACTCCCCGATCCCACAATCCCCCGACCCACCCACTCCCCGATCCCACAATCCCCCGACCCACCTACTCCCCGATCCCACAATCCCCCGACCCACCCACTCCCCGATCCCACAATCCCCTGACCCACCCACTCCCCGATCCCACAATCCCCTGACCCACCCACTCCCCGATCTCACAATCCCCTGACCCACCCACTCCATGATCCCACAATCCCCTGACCCACCTACTCCCCGATCCCACAATCCCCTGACCCACCTACTCCCCGATCCCACAATCCCCTGACCCACCTACTCCCCGATCCAACAATCCCCTGACCCACCTTCTCCGCAATCCTCTCCCCCTGCTTCTCCCCCGTCTCTCAGTGCAAGGACCCACCTCCATAATCCTTCAAACCCACATCCCCAACTTCACCCCAATCCTTCCCTCTCTGGAAACATCCAATTTCCTCTCACGTCTCCCTCACTCTCTCTTTCTTTCCCCCACCTTCACTCCCATCTCTGCTCCACTCTCCTGAGAAGCACAGTCATCAGGCAGAGTCCACATGGTTTCGTGAAAGAGAAATCAGGTTTGGCTGATTTATTGGAGCCCCTTGAGGAGATGTCGGGCGCTGTGGAGAACGGGGAGCTGGTTGATATGCTGCACATTAGATTTCCAGAAGGCATTTTTCAAGTGCTTCAATAAAGATTATTTTGGAAGGGAAAAACACATGGTGCAGGGGATAACATACTTGCATGGCACGAAGATTGGCTGGATAACAAGAATAGAGGATAGGTGTAAAGGGGGCTTTCTTGGGTTGGCACGATTTGACGAGTGGTATGCCATGGGGCAAGTGCCAGGGCTACCACTTGTTACAGTTCATATAAACAACTTGGATGAAGGGGTGCCGACGAGATGTTATGAAGAGGACACAAGGTGATGGCAAAAATATGTTAATGGGTTCACTGAGTGGGCAAAGGTATATAATGTGTGAAAGTATTCACCTTTGTCAGGAAGAACAAAAGGGAAAAAAAACAGTGCAGGGATTGCAGAGCTGTGAGACGCAGAGGGATCTGAGTGTCCTAGCGCATGGATCACAATAGGTTAGTTGGCAGGTATGGCGAGCAATAAGGGGTGCCCAACAAAATAATATTGCTTATTTGAAGGGAACTGAATGCAAAAGTCGCAAGATCATGCTTCAATAAATCAGCCAAACCTGATTTCTCTTTCACGAAACCATGTGGACTCTGCCTGACGACTGTGCTTCTCAGGAGAGTGGAGCAGAGATGGGAGTGAAGGTGGGGAAGAGGAGAGTCGTGAGGGAGACGTGAGGGGAAATCGGATGTTTCCAGAGCTGGAAGGATTGGGGTGAAGTTTTACAGCACTCTGGGTTCGACCATATCTGGTGGACTGCATTGGTGTCTTACTTCAGGAAGACATCAATGCTTTTGCAGAAAGTTCAGAGAAGATGAATCCGACTGATCTCTGGAGTCTTGAAGCTGCTGGGGTCTTGAACAGTAAGAGCAGACTTGTTTGAAACCTGTACAATCCTCAGGGGTTTTGACAGGGCACGGTGTGGGAATTCGTCAGGGAATCAGGGACCAGGCGGTTAAAATGAAAGGGTCACCCATTTAAATCCAAGAAAGGGAGAATTTTTCTCTCTCTATCTCTGAGGGTCATAAGCCTTGTGCCTGAAAAGCTGGGGGAGGGATTGTCCTTGATTTTTATTTACAGCAGAGACGGATAGATTCTTTAGAAGGAAAGGGCTGAAAGCGTTCTGGGGGGAAAAGTGTGGAGTAGTCGGGTCCAACCCAATGGGGGAGCAGGGCTGAGGGGCAGAGCGGCCTAATTCATCAATTGTGTGGACGTATGTGTGTTGTCCCTTACTCTACCCTTCCATTCTCCCCTCAACTGTCTCATTTTCTCTCCCTCTCGCCTTGCTACCATCTCCATCCCCTTCCTCCTCTTCACCTCTGTCGCTCTACACTCAGGCACTCCCCTCCCCCTCCCCCCCATAGTATCTTGCTTTCTCCCCCATCCCTTCTCCTTCATTCTTTCCTGGTCCATTCCTCTTTTTCCCATTGTCCATGTTCACTCCTATCTCCACCCTGCCTGCACGAGACCATAAGGAACAGGGTCAGGAGGGAGCCATTCGGCCCCTCGAGCCCTGCTGCACCATTGCTGGTCTGATATCCCTCACGCCCACTTTCCCTGTCACCCTCGACTCTGTCTCGGCCTTAAACAGTCACAGGGACTCCGCACCCACACCCCATAGGTCTCTGTGGCTAGGCGTTCCGAAGACACAATCCCCTGAGGGAAGACATTCCTCCTCATCTCTGACTGAAATTGGAGGCCCCTTTGTCCCGAGAGTGTGCCCTCTGGTCCCCTGAGGGGGTAACATCCTCTCAGCATTGCCCCTGTCAAACCCCGACATCAGTGAGATCAGCTCTCGCCATCTCAACACCAGAATCCCCAACCTGTTCAGCTTTTGCTGATGACCCAATCCCTCCATACCAGGGTCATCCCGGTTAACCGCCTCCGACGAAATGACACCTTGTCCGAAATGAAGGGACCGAGACAGGTCTCAGTCCAGGAGATGGACAGGCTGCGACGTTCCGCACTGGAACGGAGGAGGTCGGGGAGTGGAGCTGACTGAAGTTTCCAAACGTCAGGCAGGGCCTGGGCACAGGGAACAGCAAAGGCCTTTGCCTGAAGGTGGGAGGGTTCAAAACCAGGTGGACGATTTTGAAGGGGTGAGGAGAACGATTTTACAAAAGGCATGAGGGGCAACTTCTTTTGAAAAAAACCGCAGAGTGCGGTTCCTGTGTGGAACGTACTGCCAGAGGAAGAGGTGCACGCAAGTATAGTTATGACCTTTAAAAAAAAATTTGGATATGTATCTAAATAGGAAGGAACACGGCACGGTGGATCAGTGGTGAGCACTGCTGCCTCACAGCACCAGCGACCTGGGTTCAATCCCAGCCACAGGCAACTGACTGTGTGGGGTTTGCACGTTCTCCCCGTGTCTGCGTGGGTTTCCGCCGGATGCTCCGGTTTCCTCCCACAGTCCAAAGATGTGGTGGATTGGCCATGTTAAATTACCCCATAGTGCTCAGGGATGTGTAGGTTAGGGTGGATTGGCCATGTTAAATTACCCCATAGTGCTCAGGGATGTGTAGGTTAGGGTGGATTGGCCATGCTAAATTACCCCATAGTGCTCAGGGATGTGTAGGTTAGGGTGGATTGGCCATGCTAAATTACCAACAGTGTTCAGGGATGTGTCGGTTAGGGTGGATTGGCCATGCTAAATTACCCACAGTGTTCAGGGATGTGCAGGTTAGGGTGGATTGGCCATGCTAAATTACCGCATAGTGTTCAGGGATGTGTAGGTTAGGGTGGATTGGCCATGCTAAATTACCCCATAGTGTTCAGGGATGTGTAGGTTAGGGTGGATTGGCCATGCTAAATTACCCAATAGTGTTCAGGGATGTGTAGGTTAGGGTGGATTGGCCATGCTAAATTACCCCACAGTGTTCAGGGATGTGCAGGTTAGGGTGGATTGGCCATGCTAAATTACCCATAGTGTTCAGGGATGTGTAGGTTGGGGTGGATTGGCCATGCTAAATTACCCCATAGTGTTCAGGGATGTGTAGGTTAGGGTGGATTGGCCATGCTAAATTACCCCCATAGTGTTCAGGGATGTGTAGGTTAGGGTGGATTGGCCATGCTAAATTACCCCATAGTGCTCAGGGATGTGTAGGTTAGGGTGGATTGGCCATGCTAAATTACCCCATAGTGTTCAGGGATGTGTAGGTTAGGGTGGATTGGCCATGCTAACTTACCCCATAGTGTTCAGGGATGTGCAGGTTAGGGTGGATTGGCCATGCTAAATTACCGCATAGTGTTCAGGGATGTGTAGGTTAGGGTGGATTGGCCATGCTAAATTACCAACAGTGTTCAGGGATGTGTAGGTTAGGGTGGATTGGCCATGCTAACTTACCCCATACTGTTCAGGGATGTGTAGGTTAGGGTGAATTGGCCATGCTAAATTACCCCATAGTGCTCAGGGATGTGCAGGTTAGGGTGGATTGGCCATGCTAAATTACCCCATAGTGCTCAGGGATGTGTAGGTTAGGGTGGGTTGGCCATGCTAAATTACCCCATAGTGTTCAGGGATGTGTAGGTTAGGGTGGATTGGCCATGCTAACTTACCCCATAGTGTTCAGGGATGTGTAGGTTAGGGTGGATTGGCCATGCTAAATTACCGCATAGTGTTCAGGGATGTGTAGGTTAGGGTGGATTGGCCATGCTAAATTACCAACAGTGTTCAGGGATGTGTAGGTTAGGGTGGATTGGCCATGCTAACTTACCCCATAGTGTTCAGGGATGTGTAGGTTAGGGTGGATTGGCCATGCTAAATTACCCCATAGTGCTCAGGGATGTGTAGGTTAGGGTGGATTGGCCATGCTAACTTACCCCATAGTGTTCAGGGATGTGTAGGTTAGGGTGGATTGGCCATGCTAAATTACCCAATAGTGCTCAGGGATGTGTAGGTTAGGGTGGATTGGCCATGCTAAATTACCAACAGTGTTCAGGGATGTGTAGGTTAGGGTGGATTGGCCATGCTAACTTACCCCATAGTGTTCAGGGATGTGTAGGTTAGGGTGGATTGGCCATGCTAAATTACCCCATAGTGCTCAGGGATGTGTAGGTTAGGGTGGATTGGCCATGCTAAATTACCAACAGTGTTCAGGGATGTGTAGGTTAGGGTGGATTGGCCATGCTAAATTACCAACAGTGTTCAGGGATGTGTAGGTTAGGGTGGATTGGCCATGCTAACTTACCCCATAGTGTTCAGGGATGTGTAGGTTAGGGTGGATTGGCCATGCTAAATTACCCCATAGTGCTCAGGGATGTGTAGGTTAGGGTGGATTGGCCATGCTAACTTACCCCATAGTGTTCAGGGATGTGTAGGTTAGGGTGGATTGGCCATGCTAAATTACCCCATAGTGCTCAGGGATGTGTAGGTTAGGGTGGATTGGCCATGCTAAATTACCAACAGTGTTCAGGGATGTGTAGGTTAGGGTGGATTGGCCATGCTAACTTACCCCATAGTGTTCAGGGATGTGTAGGTTAGGGTGGATTGGCCATGCTAAATTACCCCATAGTGCTCAGGGATGTGTAGGTTAGGGTGGATTGGCCATGCTAAATTACCAACAGTGTTCAGGGATGTGTAGGTTAGGGTGGATTGGCCATGCTAAATTACCCCATAGTGCTCAGGGATGTGTAGGTTAGGGTGGATTGGCCATGCTAACTTACCCCATAGTGTTCAGGGATGTGTAGGTTAGGGTGGATTGGCCATGCTAAATTACCCCATAGTGCTCAGGGATGTGTAGGTTAGGGTGGATTGGCCATGCTAAATTACCAACAGTGTTCAGGGATGTGTAGGTTAGGGTGGATTGGCCATGCTAAATTACCCCATAGTGTTCAGGGATGTGTAGGTTAGGGTGGATTGGCCATGCTAAATTACCCCCATAGTGTTCAGCGATGTGTAGGTTAGGGTGGATTGGCCATGCTAAATTACCCCATAGTGTTCAGGGATGTCTAGGTTAGGGTGGATTGGCCATGCTAAATTACCCCATAGTGTTCAGGGATGTCTAGGTTAGGGTGGATTGGCCATGCTAAATTACCCATAGTGTTCAGGGATGTGTAGGTTAGGGTGGATTGGCCATGCTAAATTACCCATAGTGCTCAGGGATGTGTAGGTTAGGGTGGATTGACCATGCGAAATTACCCATAGTGTTCAGGGATGTGTAGGTTAGGGTGGATTGGCCATGCTAAATTACCCATAGTGTTCAGGGATGTGCAGGTTAGGGTGGATTGGCCATGCTAAATTACCCATAGTGTTCAGGGATGTGTAGGTTAGGGTGGATTGGCCATGCTAAACTACCCCATAGTGTTCTGGGATGTGTACGTTAGGGTGGATTGGCCACGCTAAATTACCCATAGTGTTCAGGGATGTGCAGGTTAGGGTGGATTGGCCATGCTAAATTACCCGTAGTGTTCAGGGATGTGTAGGTTAGGGTGGATTGGCCATGCTAAAGTACCCCATAGTGCTCAGGGATGTGTAGGTTAGGGTGGATTGGCCATGCTAAATTACCAACAGTGTTCAGGGATGTGTAGGTTAGGGTGGATTGGCCAAGCTAAATTACCCATAGTGCTCTGGGATGTGTGGGGTAAGTTGCGTTAGTTAGGGGTAAGTGTAGAGTAATGGGGAATGGGCTTGGGTGGGATAGTTTTCGGGGGGGGGTTTGGTGTGGACTGGTTAGTCTGAAGGGCCTGTTTCCACACTGTCGGGACTCGATAATTTGGAGCGCTGTGGGCCAAAAGCGAGCAGGTGGCACGAGCTTGGTTTGGGGACATGGTTAGCATGGACGTGTTGGTCTAAAGGAACTGTTTCCGTGCTGTCTGACTCTAACTGGTCTGACCAGCACCTTGTACAATTGCAGTAACGCCGTCCCCTATTCCTTCCCTCAATGTTACCCTGACATCCTGTCTCTCTGTGTCTCTTTCATTCCAACCACTCCCCTCAGTATCGCGCCTCCCCATCTCCTTCTTGCCTGTTCCACGTTCCCCTCAGTTATACGTCTGCCTCTGCCTTCTGAGATCAACAACACGACGGCTGGAGGAAGAGCGCCTCATCTTCCTCCTGGGAACCCTCCAGCCACAAGGGATGAACTCGGATTTCTCCAGTTTCCTCATTTCCCCTCCCCCCACCTTGTCTCAGTCGATTCCCTTGGACTCAGCACCGCCCTACTAGCCTGCAATCTTCTACCTGACCTCTCCCACCCCAACCCACTCCGGCCTATCACCCTCACCTTGACCTCCTTCCACCTATCCCATCTCCATCGCCCCTTCCCCCAAGTCCCGCCCCCCTACCTTTTATCTTAGCCTGCCTGGCACCCTCCCCTCATTCCTGATGAAGGGCTTATGCCCGAAACGTCGAATGTCCTGTGCCTTGGATGCTGCCTGACCTGCTGCGCTTTTCCAGCAACACGTTTTCAGCTTCTGAGATCATTCCCTGTCTCACACGTGATGTCCCCTCTCTGCCCAAGGTGTGCACTCCGACGACAGACGGAAGTCGCTACCTTCACCGTCCTCCGCTCCGAATCTGACCAGCGAGGAGTCGGGACCGCGGATCCTACCCTCCCATATTCCCCACATGCTGCACATGGGAGATGGACCGCCTGCGATCCGGCCATATCACTCCATCATTGAGCTGCCCGAGCACAGGTAGGCACTGACAGGGACCACAGACCCAGTCGGGGGGGATGTGGGGACGGTCACGGTGGGTACGTGTATGAACAGGGCCCGAAGTGTCATGGGGTGGAGCAGGAGGGGCGAACGGGGAGAGCTATATTGAGTTACAGACTGGAACCAAATCGTGGGGTTCAGGGTGGGTTATATACAGAATAACAGATACTCGGGAGTGAGTTACAGACTGGAATCTAATCAAGGGGTTCAGGGTGGGTTATATACAGAATAACAGATACCCGGGAGTGAGTTACAGACTGGAATCTAATCGAGGGGTTCAGGGTGGGTTATATACAGAATAACAGATACTCGGGAGTGAGTTACAGACTGGAATCTAATCGAGGGGTTCAGGGTGGGTTATATACAGAATAACAGATACCCCGGGAGTGAGTTACAGTCTGGAATCTAATCGAGGGGTTCAGGGTGGGTTATGTACAGAATAACAGATACTCCGGGAGTGAGTTACAGACTGGAATCTAATCGAGGGGTTCAGGATGGGTTATATACAGAATAACAGATACCCCGGGAGTGAGTTACAGACTGGAATCTAATCGAGGGGTTCAGGGTGGGTTATTTACAGAATAACAGACACCGGGGAGTGAGTTACAGACTGGAATCTAATCGAGGGGTTCAGGGTGGGTTATATACAGAATAACAGATACCCTGGGAGTGAGTTACAGACTGGAATCTAATCGAGGGGTTCAGGGTGGGTTATATACAGAATAACAGATACACCGGGAGTGAGTTACAGACTGGAATCTATTCGAGGCATTCAGGGTGGGTTATATACAGAATAACAGATACACTGGGAGTGAGTTACAGACAGGAATCTAATCAAGGGTTTCAGGGTGGGTTATATACAGAATAACAGATACCCGGGAGTGAGTTACAGACTGGAATCTAATCAAGGGGTTCAGGGTGGTTTATATACAGAATAACAAATACCCGGGAGTGAGTTACAGACTGGAATCTAATCGAGGGGTTCAGGGTGGGTTATATACAGAATAACAGATACCCCGGGAGTGAGTTACAGACTGGAATCTAATCGAGGGGTTCAGGGTGGTTTATATACAGAATAACAAATACCTGGGAGTGAGTTACAGACTGAAATCTAATCGAGGGGTTCAGGGTGGGTTATATACAGAATAACAGACACCCGGGAGGGGGTTACAGACTGGAATCTAATCGAGGTGCTCAGGGTGGGTTATATATAGAATAACAGATATCCCGGGGGGGAGTTACAGACTGGGATCGAATCGAGGGGTTCAGGGTGGGTTACATACAGAATAACAGATACCCCGGGAGTGAGTTACAGTGTGGAATCTAATCGAGGGGTTCAGGGTGGGTTATATACAGAATAACAGATACCCCAGGAGTGAGTTACAGACTGGAATCTAATCGAGGGGTTCAGGGTGGGTTATATACAGAATAACAGACACCCCGGGAGTGAGTTACAGACTGGAATCTAATCGAGGGGTTCAGGGTGGGTTATATACAGAATAACAGACACCCCGGGAGTGAGTTACAGACTGGAATCTAATCGAGGGGTTCAGTGTGGGTTATATACAGAATAACAGATACCCCGGGAGTGAGTTACAGACTGGAATCTAATCGAGGGGTTCAGGGTGGGTTATATACAGAATAACAGATACCCCGGGAGTGAGTTACAGACTGGAATCTAATCGCGGGGTTCAGGGTGGGTTATATACAGAATAACAGATACCCCGGGAGTGAGTTACAGACTGGAATCTAATCGAGGGGTTCAGTGTGGGTTCTCTACAGAATAACAGATACCCCGGGAGTGAGTTACAGACTGGAATCTAATGTAGGGGTTCAGGGTGGGTTATATACAGAATAACAGATACCCGGGAGGGAGTTACAGACTGGAATCTAATCGAGGGGTTCAGGGTGGGTTATATACAGAATAACAGATACCCCGGGAGTGAGTTACAGACTGGAATCTAATCGAGGGGTTCAGGGTGGGTTATATACAGAATAACAAATACCCCGGGAGTGAGTTACAGACTGGAATCTAATCGAGGGGTTCAGGGTGGGTTATATATAGAATAACAGATACCGGGGAGTGAGTTACAGACTGGAATCTAATCGAGGGGTTCAGGGTGGGTTATATACAGAATAACAAATACCCCGGGAGTGAGTTACAGACTGGAATCTAATCGAGGGGTTCAGGGTGGGTTATATACAGAATAACAGATACCCCGGGAGGGAGTTGTCTGGTACCATTTGTGGTTTAGAGTAATTGATTATTGTCCTGCCTCATTACTAGGAGGAAAGGATCACTAAAGGTGAAGAAATGGAAATCAATTTTCAATCTCGGAAGATCTGGAACAGATTCAAAACGGAAAGCATCCCGGAATGATGACCGAGGTCAGTATGGATAACAACTGGCACTGACATGGCTCTGAGGATTCAGCAGTGGTAACCGTGGAGAGGTTGTGTATCGTGGGAGTGTGTGCAGTGGGAGTGAATGGGAAGGGGTTTGGGTCCATTGGGTTTGTTTAAAGTCAGAGGGAATGGGAAGGGGTTTGTGTCCATTGGGATTGTGTGCAGTGGGAGCGAATGGGAAGGGATTTGGGACCATTGGGATTGTGTGCAGTGGGAGTGAATGGGAAGGGATTTGGGACCATTGGGATTGTGTGCAGTGGGAGAGAATGGGAAGGGGTTTGGGTCCATTGGGATTGTGTGCAGTGGGATTGAATGGGAAGGGTTTGGGTCCATTGGAATTGTGTGCAGTGGGAGTGAATGGGAAGGGGTTGGGGTCCATTGGGATTGTGTGCAGTGGGAGTGAATGGGAAGGGGTTTGGGTCCATTGGGATTGTGTGCAGTGGGAGTGAATGGGAAGGGATTTGGGACCATTGGGATTGTGTGCAGTGGGAGTGAATGGGAAGGGATTTGGGACCATTGGGATTGTGTGCAGTGGGAGAGAATGGGAAGGGGTTTGGGTCCATTGGGATTGTGTGCAGTGGGATTGAATGGGAAGGGTTTGGGTCCATTGGAATTGTGTGCAGTGGGAGTGAATGGGAAGGGGTTGGGGTCCATTGGGATTGTGTGCAGTGGGAGTGAATGGGAAGGGGTTTGGGTCCATTGGGATTGTGTGCAGAGGGAATTAATGGGAAATAGTTTGGGTACGTTGGGATTGTGTGTGTTGGGAGAGAATGGGAAGGGGTTTGTGTCGATTGGGAGTGTGTGCAGTGGGAGTCAATGGAAAGGGATTGGGTCCATGGTTATTTTGTGTAGTGGGAGTGAATCGGAAGGGGTTTGGGTCCATTGGGATTGTATGCAGTGGGAGTCAATGGGAAGGGGTTTGGTTCCATTGGGATTGTGTGCAGTAGGAGTAAATGGGAAGGGGTTTGTGTCCATTGGGATTGTGTGCATTGGGAGCGAATGGAAAGGTGTGGGGTCCATTGGGATTGTATGCAGTGGGAGTGAATGGGCAGGGGTTTGGATCCATTGGGATTGTGTGCAGTTGGAGTGAATGGGAAGGGGTTTGGATCCATTGGGATTGTGTGCAGTGGGAGTGAATGGGAAGTGGCTTGGGTCCATTGGGATTGTGTAGATTGGGAGTGAATGGAAAGGGGTTTGGGTCCATTGGGATTGTGTGCAGAGGGAATTAATGGGAAATAGTTTGGGTCCATTGGGATTGTGTGCAGTTGGAGTGAATGGGAAGGGGTTTGGGTCCATTGGGATTGTGTGCAGAGGGAATTAATGGGAAATAGTTTGGGTCCATTGGGATTGTGTGCAGTGGGAGTGAACGTGAAGGGGTTTGGGTCCATTGGGATTCTGTGCAGTGGGAGTCAATTGGAAGGGGATTGGGTCCATTGGGATTGTGTGCAGTGGGAGAGAATGGGAAGGGGTTTGGGTCCATTGGGAGTGTGTGCAGTGGGAGTGAATGGGAAGGGGTTTGGGTCCATTGGGATTCTGTGCAGTGGGAGTGAACGTGAAGGGGTTTGGGTCCATTGGGATTCTGTGCAGTGGGAGTGAATGGGAAGGCGTTTGGGTTCATTGGGACTGTGTGCAGTGGGAGTCAATTGGAAGGGGATTGGGTCCATTGGGATTGTGTGCAGAGGGAGAGAATGGGAAGGGGTTTGGGTCCATTGGGATTGTTTGCAGTGGGAGTGAATGGGAAGGGGTTTGGGACCATTGGGATTGTGTGCAGTGGGAGTGAATGGGAAGGGGTTTGGGACCATTGGGATTGTGTGCAGTGGGAGTGAATGGGAAGGGGTTTGGGACCATTGGGATTGTGTGCAGTGGGAGAGAATGGGAAGGGGTTTGGGTCCATTGGGATTGTGTGCAGTGGGAGTGAATGGGAAGGGGTTTGGGTCCAATGGGATTGTGTGCGGTGGGAATGAATGGGAAGGTGTTTGGGTCCATTGGGATTGTGTGCAGTGGGAGTGAATGGGAAGGGGTTTGGGTCCATTGGGTTTGTGTGCAGAGGGAATTAATGGGAAATAGTTTGGGTCCATTGGGAGTCTGTGCAGTGGGTGTGAATGGGAAGGGGTTTGGGTCCATTGGGATTGTGTAGATTGCGAGTGAATGGAAAGATGTGTGGGTCCGTTGGGATTGTATGCAGTGGGAGTGAATGGGAAGGGGTTTGTGTCCATTGGGATTGTGTGCGGTGGGAGTGAACGGGAAGGGGTTTAGGTCCATTGGGATTGTGTGCAGTGGGAGTGAATGGGAAGGGGTTTGGGACCATTGGGATTGTGTGCGGTGGGAGTGAACAGGAAGGGGTTTGGGTCCATTGGGCATGTGTGCAGTGGGAGTGAATGGGAAGGGATTTGGGACCATTGGGACTGTGTGCAGTGGGAGTGAATGGGAAGGGGCTTGCGTCCATTGGGATTGTGTGCCGAGGGAATTAATGGGTAACAATTTGGGTCCATTGGGACTGTGCGGTGAGAGTGAATGGGAAGGGGTTGGGTCCATTGGGATTGTGTGCAGTGGGAGAGAATGGGAAGTGGCTTGGGTCCATTGGGATTGTGTGCAGTTGGAGTGAATGGGAAGGGGTTTGGGTCCATTGGGATTGTGGGCAGAGGGAATTAATGGGAAATAGTTTGGGTCCATTGGGATTGTGTGCAGTGGGAGTGAATGGGAAGGCGTTTGGGTTCATTGGGATTGTGTGCAATCGGAGTGAATGGGAAGGGGTTTGGGTCCAATGGGATTGTGTGCATTGGGAATGAATGGGAAGGGGTTTGGGTCCATTGGGATTGTGTGCAGTGGGAGTCAATTGGAAGGGGATTGGGTCCATTGGGATTGTGTGCAGTAGGAGTAAATGGGAAGTGGCTTGGGTCCATTGGGATTGTGTGCAGAGGGAATTAATGGGAAATAGTTTGGGTCCATTGGGAGTGTGTGCATTGGGAGTGAATGGGAAGGGGTTTGGGTCCATTGGGATTGTGTGCAGTGGGAGTGAATGGGAAGGGGTTTGGGTCCATTGGGATTGTGTGCAGAGGGAATTAATGGGAAATAGTTTGGGTCCATTGGGATTGTGTGCAGTTGGAGTGAATGGGAAGGGGTTTGGGTCCATTGGGATTGTGTGCAGAGGGAATTAATGGGAAATAGTTTGGGTCCATTGGGATTGTGTGCAGTGGGAGTGAACGTGAAGGGGTTTGGGTCCATTGGGATTCTGTGCAGTGGGAGTCAATTGGAAGGGGATTGGGTCCATTGGGATTGTGTGCAGTGGGAGAGAATGGGAAGGGGTTTGGGTCCATTGGGAGTGTGTGCAGTGGGAGTGAATGGGAAGGGGTTTGGGTCCATTGGGATTCTGTGCAGTGGGAGTGAACGTGAAGGGGTTTGGGTCCATTGGGATTCTGTGCAGTGGGAGTGAATGGGAAGGCGTTTGGGTTCATTGGGACTGTGTGCAGTGGGAGTCAATTGGAAGGGGATTGGGTCCATTGGGATTGTGTGCAGTGGGAGAGAATGGGAAGGGGTTTGGGTCCATTGGGATTGTTTGCAGTGGGAGTGAATGGGAAGGGGTTTGGGACCATTGGGATTGTGTGCAGTGGGAGTGAATGGGAAGGGGTTTGGGACCATTGGGATTGTGTGCAGTGGGAGTGAATGGGAAGGGGTTTGGGACCATTGGGATTGTGTGCAGTGGGAGAGAATGGGAAGGGGTTTGGGTCCATTGGGATTGTGTGCAGTGGGAGTGAATGGGAAGGGGTTTGGGTCCAATGGGATTGTGTGCGGTGGGAATGAATGGGAAGGTGTTTGGGTCCATTGGGATTGTGTGCAGTGGGAGTGAATGGGAAGGGGTTTGGGTCCATTGGGATTGTGTGCAGAGGGAATTAATGGGAAATAGTTTGGGTCCATTGGGAGTCTGTGCAGTGGGAGTGAATGGGAAGGGGTTTGGGTCCATTGGGATTGTGTAGATTGCGAGTGAATGGAAAGATGTGTGGGTCCGTTGGGATTGTATGCAGTGGGAGTGAATGGGAAGGGGTTTGTGTCCATTGGGATTGTGTGCGGTGGGAGTGAACGGGAAGGGGTTTAGGTCCATTGGGATTGTGTGCAGTGGGAGTGAATGGGAAGGGATTTGGGACCATTGGGATTGTGTGCGGTGGGAGTGAACAGGAAGGGGTTTGGGTCCATTGGGCATGTGTGCAGTGGGAGTGAATGGGAAGGGATTTGGGACCATTGGGACTGTGTGCAGTGGGAGTGAATGGGAAGGGGCTTGCGTCCATTGGGATTGTGTGCCGAGGGAATTAATGGGTAACAATTTGGGTCCATTGGGACTGTGCGGTGAGAGTGAATGGGAAGGGGTTGGGTCCATTGGGATTGTGTGCAGTGGGAGAGAATGGGAAGTGGCTTGGGTCCATTGGGATTGTGTGCAGTTGGAGTGAATGGGAAGGGGTTTGGGTCCATTGGGATTGTGGGCAGAGGGAATTAATGGGAAATAGTTTGGGTCCATTGGGATTGTGTGCAGTGGGAGTGAATGGGAAGGCGTTTGGGTTCATTGGGATTGTGTGCAATCGGAGTGAATGGGAAGGGGTTTGGGTCCAATGGGATTGTGTGCATTGGGAATGAATGGGAAGGGGTTTGGGTCCATTGGGATTGTGTGCAGTGGGAGTCAATTGGAAGGGGATTGGGTCCATTGGGATTGTGTGCAGTAGGAGTAAATGGGAAGTGGCTTGGGTCCATTGGGATTGTGTGCAGAGGGAATTAATGTGAAATAGTTTGGGTCCATTGGGATTGTGTGCATTGGGAGTGAATGGGAAGGGGTTTGGGTCCATTGGGATTTTGTGCAGTGGTAGTTAATTGGGAAGGGGATTAGGACCATTGGGATTGTGTGCAGTGGGAGTGAATCGGAAGGGGTTTGTGTCCATTGGGATTGTGTAGATTGGGAGTGAATGGAAAGGTGTGGGGTCCATTGGGATTGTGTGCAGTGGGAGTGAATGGGAAAAGAATTGGGTCCATTGGGATCGTGTGCAGTGGGTGTGAACGTGAAGGGGTGTGGGTCCATTGGGATTGTGTGCAATTGGAGTGAATGGGAAGGGGTTTGGGTGCATTGGGATTGTGTGCAGTGGGAGTGAATTGGAAGGGGATTGGGTCCATTGGGATTGTGTGCAGTGGGAGTGAATGGGAAGGGGTTTGGGTCCATTGGGATTGTGTGCAGTGGGAGTGAATTGGAAGGGGATTGGGTCCATTGGGATTGTGTGCAATTGGAGTGAATGGGAAGGGGTTTGGGTGCATTGGGATTGTGTGCAGTGGGAGTCAATTGGAAGGCGATTGTGTCCATTGGGATTGTGTAGATTATGAGTGAATGGGAAGGGGTTTGGGTCCATTGGGATTGTGTGCAGTGGGAGAGAATGGGAAGGCGTTTGGGTTCATTGGGACTGTGTGCAGTGGGAGTCAATTGGAAGGGGATTGGGTCCATTGGGATTGTGTGCAGTGGGAGTGAATGGGAAGGGGTTTGGGTCCATTGGGATTGTGTGCAGTGGGAGAGAATGGGAAGGGGTTTGGGTCCATTGGGATTGTGTGCGGTGGGAGTGAATGGGAAGGCGTTTGGGTTCATTGGGACTGTGTGCAGTGGGAGTGAATGGGAAGGGGTTTGGGTCCATTGGGATTGTGTGCTGTGGGAGTGAATGGGAAGGCGTTTGGGTTCATTGGGACCGTGTGTAGTGGGAGTGAATGGGAAGGGGTTTGGGTCCATTGGGATTGTGTGCTGTGGGAGTGAATGGGAAGGCGATTGTGTCCATTGGGATTGTGTAGATTATGAGTGAATGGGAAAGGGTTTGTGTCCATTGGGATTGTGTGCAGTGGGAGTGAATGGGACGGGGTTTGGGTCCATTGGGATTGTGTGCAGTGGGAGTTAATTGGGAAGAGGTTTGGGACCATTGGGATTGTGTGCTGCGGGAGTGAATGGGAAGGGGTTTGTGTCCATTGGGATTGTGTAGATTGGGAGCGAATGGAAAGGTGTGTCGGTCCATTGGCATTGTATGCAGTGGAAGTGAATGGGACGGGGTTTGGGTCCATTGGGATTGTGTGCAGTGGGAGTGAATCGGAAGGGGTTTGGGTCCATTGGGATTGTATGCAGTGGGAGTCAATGGGAAGGGGTTTGGTTCCATTGGGATTGTGTGCAGTAGGAGTAAATGGGAAGGGGTTTGTGTCCATTGGGATTGTGTGCATTGGGAGCGAATGGGAAGGGGTTTGGGTCCATTGGGATTGTGTGCAGTGGGAGTGAATCGGAAGGGGTTTGTGTCCATTGGGATTGTGTAGATTGGGAGTGAATGGAAAGGTGTGGGGTAAATTGGGATTGTATGCAGTGGGAGTGAATGGGCAGGGGTTTGGATCCATTGGGATTGTGTGCAGTGGGAGTGAACGTGAAGGGGTTTGGGTCCATTGGGATTGTGTGCAGTGGGAGTGAATGGGAACGGGTTTGGGTCCATTGGGATTGTGTGCAGTGGGAGTGAACGTGAAGGGGTTTGGGTCCATTGGGATTGTGTGCAGTGGGAGTGAATGGGAAGGGGTGTGGGTCCATTGGGAGTGTGTGCAGTGGGAGTGAATGGGAAGGGGTTTGGGTCCATTGGGATTGTGTGCAGTGGGAATGAATGGGAAGGGGTTTGGGTCCATTGGGATTGTGTGCAGTGGGAGTGAACGGGAAGGGGTTAGGATCCATTGGGATTGTGTGCAGTGGGAGTCAATGGGAAGGAGTATGGGTCCATTGGGATTGTGTGCAGAGGGAATTAATGGGAAATAGTTTGGGTCCATTGGGAGTGTGTGCAGTGGGAGTGAATGGGAAGGGGTTTGGGTCCATTGGGATTGTGTGCAGTGGGAGTGAATGGGAAGTGGCTTGGGTCCATTGGGATTGTATGCAGTGGAGTGAACGTGAAGGGTGTGGGTCCATTGGGATTGTGTGCAGTGGGAGAGAATGGGAAGGGCTTTGGGTCCATTGGGATTGTGTGCAGTGGGAGTGAATTGGAAGGGGTTTGGGTCCATTGGGATTGTGTGCAGAGGGAATTAATGTGAAATAGTTTGGGTCCATTGGGATTGTGTGCAGTGGGAGTGAATGGGAAGTGGCTTGGGTCCATTGGGATTGTGTGCGTTGGGAGTGAATGGGAAGGGGTTGTGTCCATTGGGACTGTGTGCAGTGGGAGTCAATGGGGAAGGGATTGGGTCCATTGGGATTTCGTGTAGTGGGAGTGAATGGGAAGGGGGTTTGTGTCCATTGGGATTGTGTACAGTGGGAATGAATGGGAAGGGGTTTGGGTCCATTGGGATTGTGTGCAGAAGGAATTAATGGGAAACAGTTTGGGTCCATTGGGAGTGTGTGCAGTGGGAGTGATTGGGAAGTGGTTTGGGTCCATTGGGATTGTGTGCGTTGGGAGTGAATGGGAAGGGGTTTGGGTCCATTGGGATTGTGTGTAGTGGGAGTTAATTGGGAAGAGGTTTGGGACCATTGGGATTGTATGCTGCGGGAGTGAATGGGAAGGGGTTTGTGTCCATTGGGATTGTGTAGATTGGGAGCGAATGGAAAGGTGTGTCGGTCCATTGGCATTGTATGCAGTGGGAGTGAATGGGCAGGGGTTTGTGTCCATTGGGATTGTGAGCATTTGGAGCGAATGGGAAGGGGTTTGGATCCATTGGGATTGTGTGCGTTGGGAGTGAATGGGAAGGGGTTTGGATCCATTGGGACTGTGCGCAGTGGGAGTCAATGGGAAAGGGATTGGGTCCATTGGGATTTTGTGTAGTGGGAGTGAATGGGAAGGGGTTTGTGTCAATTGGGATTGTGTACAGTGGGAGTCAATGGGAAGGGGTTTGGGTCCATTGGGAGTGTGTGCGTTGGGAGTGAATGGGAAGGGGTGTAGTTCCATTGGGATTGTGTGCAGTGGGAGTGAATGGGAAGGGGATTGGGTCCATTGGGATTGTGTGCAGTGGGAGTGAATGGGAAGGGGTTTGAGTCCATTGGGAGTGTGTGCAGTGGGAGTCAATGGGAAAGGGATTGGGTCCATGGTTATTTTGTGTGGTGGGAGTGAATCGGAAGGGGTTTGTGTCCATTGGGATTGTGTGGAGTGGGAGTGAATGGGAAGGGGTTTGGGTCCATTGGGATTGCGTGCAGAGGGAGTGAATGGGAAGGGCTTTGGATCTCTTTGGTTGTGTGCAGTGGGAGTGAATGGGAAGGGCTTTGGATCTCTTTGGTTGTGTTCAGTGGGAGTTAATTGGGAAGGGGTTTGGGTCCATTGGGATTGTGTGCAGTGGGAGTGAATGGGAACGGGTTTGTGTCCATTGGGATTGTGTGCAGTGGGAGTGAATGGGAAAAGAATTGGTTCCATTGGGATCGTGTGCTGTGGGAGTGAACGTGAAGGGGTTTGGGTCCATTGGGAGTGTGTGCAGTGGGATTGAATGGGAAGGGCTTTGGATCTATTGGGATTTTGTGTCGTGGGAGTGAATGGGAAGGGATTTGGATCCATTGGGATTCTGCAGATTGGGAGTGAATGGAAAGATGTGTGGGTCCGTTGGTATTGTATGCAGTGGGAGTGAATGGGCAGGGGTTTGGATACATTGGGATTGTGAGTGTTGGGAGAGAATGGGAAGGGGTTTGTGTCGATTGGGACTGTGTGCAGTGGGAGTCAATGGGAAAGGGATTGGGTCCATGGTTATTTTGTGTAGTGGGAGTGAATCGGAAGGGGTTTGGGTCCATTGGGATTGTATGCAGTGGGAGTCAATGGGAAGGGGTTTGGGTCCATTGGGATTGTGTGCAGTAGGAGTAAATGGGAAGGGGTTTGGGTCCATTGGGATTGTGTGCAGTGGTAGTTAATTGGGAAGGGGTTTGGATCCATTGGGATTGTGTGCGGTGGGAGTGAATGGGAAGGGGTTTGTGTCCATTGGCACTGTGTGCAATGGGAGTCATTGGGAAAGGGATTGGGTCATTGGGATTTTGTGTAGTGGAGTGAATGGGAAGGGATTTGGATCTATTTGGTTGTGTGCAGTGGGAGTGAATGGGAAGGGGTTTGGGTCCATTGGGATTGTGTGCAGAAGGAATTAATGGGAAACAGTTTGAGTCCATTGGGAGTGTGTGGAGTAGGAGTAAATGGGAAGGGGTTTGTGTCCATTGGGATTGTGTGCAGTGGGAGTGAATGGGAAGTGGCTTGGGTCCATTGGGATTGTGTGGAGTAGGAGTAAATGGGAAGGGGTTTGTGTCCATTGGGATTGTGTGCAGTGGGAGTGAATGGGAAGAGGCTTGGGTCCATTGGGATTCTGTGCAGTGGGATTGAATGGGAAGGGCTTTGGATCTATTGGGATTGTGTGTAGTGGGAATGAATGGGAAGGGGTTTGGGTCCATTGGGATTGTGTGCAGAAGGAATTAATGGGAAACAGTTTGGGTCCATTGGGAGTGTGTGCTGCTGGAGTGAATGGGAAGGGGTTTGGGTCCATTGGGATTGTGTAGATTGGGAGCGAATGGAAAGGTGTGTCGGTCCATTGGCATTGTATGCAGAGGGAGTGAATGGGAAGGGGTTTGGGTCCATTGGGATTGTGTGCAGTGGGAGTGAATGGGAAAGGGTTTGAGTCCATTGGGATTGTGTGTATTTGGAGTTAATTGGGAATGGGTTTTGGACCATTGGGATTGTATGCAGTGGGAGTGAATGGGAAGGGGTTTGTGTCCATTGGGACTTTGTGCATTTGGAGCGAATGGGAAGGAGTTATTGTCCATTGGGATTGTGTGCGTTGGGAGTGAATGGGAAGGGGTTGTGTCCATTGGGACTGTGCGCAGTGGGAGTCAATGGGAAAGCGATTGGGTCCATTGGGGTTTCGTGTAGTGGGAGTGAATGGGAAGGGGTTTGGGTCCATTGGGATTGTGTACAGTGGGAGTCAATGGGAAGGGGTTTCGGTCCATTGGGATTGTGTACAGTGGGAGTCAATGGGAAGGGGTTTGGGTCCATTGGGATTGTGTGGAGTAGGAGTAAATGGGAAGGGGTTAGTGTCCCTTGGGATTGTGTGCAGTGGGAGTGAATGGGAAGTGGCTTGGGTCCATTGGGACTGTGTGCAGTGGGAGTGAATGGGAAGGGGTTTGGGTCCATTGGGATTGTGTGGAGTAGGAGTAAATGGGAAGGGGTTTGTGTCCCTTGGGATCGTGTGCACTGGGAGTGAATGGGAAAAGAATTGGGTTCATTGGGACTGTGTGCAGTGGGAGTCAATTGGAAGGGGATTGGGTCCATTGGGATTGTGTGCAGTGGGAGTGAATGGGAAGGGGTTTGGGTCCATTGGGATTGTGTGCAGTGGGATTGAATGGGAAGGGCTTTGGATCTATTGGGATTGTGTGCAGTGGGATTGAATGGGAAGGAGTTTGGGTCCATTGGGATTGCGTGCAGACGGAATTAATGGGAAACAGTTAGGGTCCATTGGGAGTGTGTGCAGTGGGAATGAATGGGAAGGGGTTTGGTCCATTGGGATTGTGTGCAGTGGGAGTGAATGGGAAGGGCTTTGGATCTATTTGGTTGTGTGCAGTGGGAGTGAATGGGAAGGGGTTTGGGACCATTGGGATTGTGTGTAATGGGAGTGAATCGGAAGGGGTTTGGGTCCATTGGGATTGTGTGGAGTAGGAGTAAATGGGAAGGGGTTTGGGTCCATTGGGATTGTGTGCAGTGGGAGTGAATGGGAAAAGATATGGTTCCATTGGGATTGTGTGCAGTGGGAGTGAACGTGAAGGGGTTTGGGTCCATTGGGACTGTGTGCAATGGGAGTCAATGGGAAAGGGATTGGGTCATTGGGATTTTGTGTAGTGGGAGTGAATGGGAAGGGGTTTGGGTCCATTGGGACTGTGTGCAGTGGGAGTGAATGGGAAGGGGTTTGGGTCCATTGGGATTGTGTGCAGTGGGAGTGAATGGGTAGGGATTTGGGTCCATTGGGATTGTGTGCAGAAGGAATTAATGGGAAACAGTTTGGGTCCATTGGGATTGTGTGCAGTGGGAGTGAATGGGAAGGGGTTTGTGTCCATTGGGACTTTGTGCATTTGGAGCGAATGGGAAGGGGTTTTTGTCCATTGGGATTGTGTGCGTTGGGAGTGAATGGGAAGGGGTTGTGTCCATTGGGACTGTGCGCAGTGGGAGTCAATGGGAAAGCGATTGGGTCCTTTGGGGTTTCGTGTAGTGGGAGTGAATGGGAAGGGGTTTGGGTCCATTGGGATTGTGTACAGTGGGAGTCAATGGGAAGGGGTTTGGGTCCATTGGGATTGTGTGGAGTAGGAGTAAATGGGAAGGGGTTTGTGTCCCTTGGGATTGTGTGCAGTGGGAGTGAATGGGAAGTGGCTTGGGTCCATTGGGACTGTGTGCAGTGGGAGTCAATGTGAAGGGGTTTGGGTCCATTGGGATTGTGTGGAGTAGGAGTAAATGGGAAGGCGTTTGTGTCCCTTGGAATCGTGTGCACTGGGAGTGAATGGGAAAAGAATTGGGTTCATTGGGACTGTGTGCAGTGGGAGTCAATTGGAAGGGGATTGGGTCCATTGGGATTGTGTGCAGTGGGAGTGAATGGGAAGGGGTTTGGGTCCATTGGGATTGTGTGCAGTGGGAGTGAATGGGAAGGGGTTTGGGTCCATTGGGATTGTGTGCAGTGGGATTGAATGGGAAGGGCTTTGGATCTATTGGGATTGTGTGCAGTGGGATTGAATGGGAAGGAGTTTGGGTCCATTGGGATTGCGTGCAGACGGAATTAATGGGAAACAGTTAGGGTCCATTGGGAGTGTGTGCAGTGGGAATGAATGGGAAGGGGTTTGGTCCATTGGGATTGTGTGCAGTGGGAGTGAATGGGAAGGGCTTTGGATCTATTTGGTTGTGTGCAGTGGGAGTGAATGGGAAGGGGTTTGGGACCATTGGGATTGTGTGTAATGGGAGTGAATCGGAAGGGGTTTGGGTCCATTGGGATTGTGTGGAGTAGGAGTAAATGGGAAGGGGTTTGGGTCCATTGGGATTGTGTGCAGTGGGAGTGAATGGGTAAAGATATGGTTCCATTGGGATTGTGTGCAGTGGGAGTGAACGTGAAGGGGTTTGGGTCCATTGGGACTGTGTGCAATGGGAGTCAATGGGAAAGGGATTGGGTCATTGGGATTTTGTGTAGTGGGAGTGAATGGGAAGGGGTTTGGGTCCATTGGGACTGTGTGCAGTGGGAGTGAATGGGAAGGGGTTTGGGTCCATTGGGATTGTGTGCAGTGGGAGTGAATGGGAAGGGATTTGGGTCCATTGGGATTGTGTGCAGAAGGAATTAATGGGAAACAGTTTGGGTCCATTGGGAGTGTGTGCAGTGGGAGTGAATGGGAAGGGCTTTGGATCTATTTGGTTGTGTGCAGTGGGAGTGAATGGGAAGGGGTGTAGTTCCATTGGGATTGTGTGCAGTGCGAGTGAATGGGAAGGGGTTTGGGTCCATTGGGATTGTGTGGAGTAGGAGTAAATGGGAAGGGGTTTGTGTCCATTGGGATTGTGTGCTGTGGGAGTGAATGGGAAGGGGTTTGGTCCATTGGGATTGTGTGCAGTGGGAGTGAATGGGAAGGGGTTTGGGTCCATTGGGATTGTGTGGAGTAGGAGTAAATGGGAAGGGGTTTGTGTCCATTGGGATTGTGTGCTGTGGGAGTGAATGGGAAGGGGTGTAGTTCCATTGGGATTGTGTGCAGTGCGAGTGAATGGGAAGGGGTTTGGTTCCATTGGGATTGTGTGGAGTAGGAGTAAATGGGAAGGGGTTTGTGTCCATTGGGATTGTGTGCTGTGGGAGTGAATGGGAAGGGGATTGGGTCCATTGGGATTGTGTGCAATGGGAGTGAATGGGAAGGGGTTTGGGTCCATTGGGATTGTGTGCAGTGGGATTGAATGGGAAGGGCTTTGGATCTATTGGGATTGTGTGCAGTGGGATTGAATGGGAAGGGGTTTGGATCCATTGGGATTCTGTAGATTGGGAGTGAATGGAAAGATGTGTGGGTCCGTTGGGATTGTATGCAGTGGGAGTGAATGGGAAGGGGTTTGGATCCATTGGGATTGTGTGCAGTTGGAGTGAATGGGAAGGGGTTTGGATCCATTGGGATTGTGAGTGTTGGGAGAGAATGGGAAGGGGTTTGTGTCGATTGGGACTGTGTGCAGTGGGAGTCAATGGGAAAGGGATTGGGTCCATGGTTATTTTGTATCGTGGGAGTGATTCGGAAGGGGTTTGGGTCCATTGGGATTGTATGCAGTGGGAGTCAATGGGAAGGGGTTTGGGTCCATTGGGATTGTGTGCAGTAGGAGTAAATGGGAAGGGGTTTGTGTCCATTGGGATTGTGTGCATTGGGAGCGAATGGGAAGGGGTTTGGGTCCATTGGGATTGTGTGCAGTGGTAGTTAATTGGGAAGGGGTTTGGGACCATTGGGATTGTGTGTAATGGGAGTGAATCGGAAGGGGTTTGTGTCCATTGAGATTGTGTAGATTGGGAGTGAATGGAAAGGTGTGGGGTCCATTGGGATTGTATGCAGTGGGAGTGAATGGGCAGGGGTTTGGATCCATTGGGATTGTGTGCAGTTGGAGTGAATGGGAAGGGGTTTGTGTCCATTGGGAGTGTGTGCAGTGGGAGTCAATGGGAAAGGGATTGGGTCATTGGGATTTTGTGTAGTGGGAGTGAATGGGAAGGGGATTTGGTCCATTGGGATTGTGTGCAGTGGGAGTGAATGGGAAGGAGTTTGGGTCCATTGGGATTGTGTGCAGAGGGAATTAATGGGAAACAGTTAGGGTCCATTGGGAGTGTGTGCAGTGGGAATGAATGGGAAGGGGTTTGGTCCATTGGGATTGTGTGCAGTGGGAGTGAATGGGAAGGGCTTTGGATCTCTTTGGATGTGTGCAGTGGGAGTGAATGGGAAGGGGTTTGGGTCCATTGGGAGTGTGCGCAGTGGGAGTGAATGGGAAGGGGTTTGGGTCCATTGGGAGTGTGTGCATTGGGAGTGAATGGGAAGGGGTTTGTGTCCATTGGGATTGTGTGCAGTGGGAGTGAATGGGAAGTGGCTTGGGTCCATTGGGATCGTGTGCTGTGGGAGTGAACGTGAAGGGGTTTAGGTCCATTGGGATTGTCTGCAGTGGGATTGAATGGGAAGGGCTTTAGATCTATTGGGATTGTGTGCAGTGGGATTGAATGGGAAGGGGTTTGGATCCATTGGGATTCTGTAGATTGGGAGTGAATGGAAAGATGTGTGGGTCCGTTGGGATTGTATGCAGTGGGAGTGAATGGGAAGGGGTTTGGATCCATTGGGATTGTGTGCAGTTGGAGTGAATGGGAAGGGGTTTGGATCCATTGGGATTGTGAGTGTTGGGATAGAATGGGAAGGGTTTTGTGTCGATTGGGACTGTGTGCAGTGGGAGTCAATGGGAAAGGGATTGGGTCCATGGTTATTTTGTGTAGTGGGAGTGAATGGGAAGGGGTTTGGGTCCATTGGGATTGTATGCAGTAGGAGTAAATGGGAAGGGGTTTGTGTCCATTGGGATTGTGTGCATTGGGAGCGAATGGGAAGGGGTTTGTGTCCATTGAGATTGTGTGCAGTGGGAGTCAATGGGAAAGGGATTGGGTCATTGGGATTTTGTGTAGTGGGAGTGAATGGGAAGGGGATTTGGTCCATTGGGATTGTGTGCAGTGGGAGTGAATGGGAAGGGGTTTGTGTCCATTGGGACTGTGTGCAGTGGGAGTCAATGGGAAAGGGATTGGGTCATTGGGATTTTGTGTAGTGGGAGTGAATGGGAAGGGGATTTGGTCCATTGGGAATGTGTGCAGTGGGAGTGAATGGGAAGGGGTTTGTGTCCATTGGGACTGTGTGCAGTGGGAGTCAATGGGAAAGGGATTGGGTCATTGGGATTTTGTGTAGTGGGAGTGAATGGGAAGGGGTTTGGGTCCATTGGGATTGTGTGCAGTGGGAGTGAATGGGAAGGGGTTTGGGTCTATTGGGAAAGTGTGCAGTGGGAGTTAATTGGGAAGAGGTTTGGGACCATTGGGATTGTGTGCTGCTGGAGTGAATGGGAAGGGGTTTGTGTCCATTGGGATTGTGTAGATTGGGAGCGAATGGAAAGGTGTGTCGGTCCATTGGGATTGTGTGCTGTGGGAGTGAATGGGAAAGGGTTTGAGTCCATTGGGATTGTGTGCAGTGGGAGTGAATGGGAAAGGGATTGGGTCCATTGGGATTGTGTGCATTTGGAGTTAATTGGGAATGGGTTTTGGACCATTGGGATTGTATGCAGTGAGAGTGAATGGGAAGGTGTTTGTGTCCATTGGAATTGTGTAGATTGGGAGTGAATGGAAAGGTGTGTGGGTCCGTTGGGATTGTATGCAGTGAGAGTGAATGGGAAGGGGTTTGTGTCCATTGGGACTGTGTGCATTTGGAGCGAATGGGAAGGGGTTTGGATCCATTGGGATTGTGTGCGTTGGGAGTGAATGGGAAGGGGATGTGTCCATTGGGACTGTGCGCAGTGGGAGTCAATGGGAAAGGGATTGGGTCCATTGGGATTTCGTGCAGACGGAATTAATGGGAAACAGTTAGGGTCCATTGGGAGTGTGTGCAGTGGGAATGAATGGGAAGGGGTTTGGTCCATTGGGATTGTGTGCAGTGGGAGTGAATGGGAAGGGCTTTGGGTCCATTGGGACTGTGTGCGTTGGGAGTGAATGGGAAGGGGTTTGGGTCCATTGGGATTGTGTGGAGTAGGAGTAAATGGGAAGGGGTTTGTGTCCATTGGGATTGTGTGAAGTGGGAGTGAATGGGAAGTGGCTTGGGTCCATTGGGATTGTGTGCAGTGGGAGTGAATGGGAAAAGAATTGGTTCCATTGGGATCGTGTGCTGTGGGAGTGAACGTGAAGGGGTTTGGGTCCATTGGGATTGTGTGCAGTTGGAGTGAATGGGAAGGCGTTTGGGTCTATCGAGTTTGTGTGCAGTGGGAGTGAATGGGAAGGGTTTGGGTCCATTGGGATTGTGTGCAGATGGAGTGAATGGGAAGGGGTTTGGGTCCATTGGGATTGTGTGCAGTGGGATTGAATGGGAAGGGCTTTGGATCTATTGGGATTGTGTGCAGTGGGATTGAATGGGCAGGGGTTTGGATACATTGGGATTGTGTGCAGTGGTAGTTAATTGGGAAGGGGATTGGGACCATTGGGATTGTGTGTGATGGGAGTGAATCGGAAGGGGTTTGTGTCCATTGAGATTGTGTAGATTGGGAGTGAATGGAAAGGGGTTTGGGTCCATTGGGATTGTATGCAGTGGGAGTGAATGGGCAGGGGTTTGGATCTATTTGGTTGTGTGCAGTGGGAGTGAATGGGAAGGGGTTTGGGTCCATTGGGATTGTGTGCAGAAGGAATTAATGGGAAACAGTTTGGGTCCATTGGGAGTGTGTGCAATGGGAGTGAATGGGAAGGGGTTTGGGTCCATTGGGATTGTGTGCAGTGGGAGTGAATGGGTAGGGATTTGGGTCCATTGGGATTGTGTGCAGAAGGAATTAATGGGAAACAGTTTGGGTCCATTGGGAGTGTGTGCAGTGGGAGTGAATGGGAAGGGGTTTGTGTCCATTGGGACTTTGTGCATTTGGAGCGAATGGGAAGGGGTTTTTGTCCATTGGGATTGTGTGCGTTGGGAGTGAATGGGAAGGGGTTGTGTCCATTGGGACTGTGCGCAGTGGGAGTCAATGGGAAAGCGATTGGGTCCATTGGGGTTTCGTGTAGTGGGAGTGAATGGGAAGGGGTTTGGGTCCATTGGGATTGTGTACAGTGGGAGTCAATGGGAAGGGGTTTGGGTCCATTGGGATTGTGTGGAGTAGGAGTAAATGGGAAGGGGTTTGTGTCCCTTGGGATTGTGTGCAGTGGGAGTGAATGGGAAGTGGCGTGGGTCCATTGGGACTGTGTGCAGTGGGAGTCAATGTGAAGGGGTTTGGGTCCATTGGGATTGTGTGGAGTAGGAGTAAATGGGAAGGCGTTTGTGTCCCTTGGAATCGTGTGCACTGGGAGTGAATGGGAAAAGAATTGGGTTCATTGGGACTGTGTGCAGTGGGAGTCAATTGGAAGGGGATTGGGTCCATTGGGATTGTGTGCAGTGGGAGTGAATGGGAAGGGGTTTGGGTCCATTGGGATTGTGTGCAGTGGGAGTGAATGGGAAGGGGTTTTGGTCCATTGGGATTGTGTGCAGTGGGATTGAATGGGAAGGGCTTTGGATCTATTGGGATTGTGTGCAGTGGGATTGAATGGGAAGGAGTTTGGGTCCATTGGGATTGCGTGCAGACGGAATTAATGGGAAACAGTTAGGGTCCATTGGGAGTGTGTGCAGTGGGAATGAATGGGAAGGGGTTTGGTCCATTGGGATTGTGTGCAGTGGGAGTGAATGGGAAGGGCTTTGGATCTATTTGGTTGTGTGCAGTGGGAGTGAATGGGAAGGGGTTTGGGACCATTGGGATTGTGTGTAATGGGAGTGAATCGGAAGGGGTTTGGGTCCATTGGGATTGTGTGGAGTAGGAGTAAATGGGAAGGGGTTTGGGTCCATTGGGATTGTGTGCAGTGGGAGTGAATGGGTAAAGATATGGTTCCATTGGGATTGTGTGCAGTGGGAGTGAACGTGAAGGGGTTTGGGTCCATTGGGACTGTGTGCAATGGGAGTCAATGGGAAAGGGATTGGGTCATTGGGATTTTGTGTAGTGGGAGTGAATGGGAAGGGGTTTGGGTCCATTGGGACTGTGTGCAGTGGGAGTGAATGGGAAGGGGTTTGGGTCCATTGGGATTGTGTGCAGTGGGAGTGAATGGGAAGGGATTTGGGTCCATTGGGATTGTGTGCAGAAGGAATTAATGGGAAACAGTTTGGGTCCATTGGGAGTGTGTGCAGTGGGAGTGAATGGGAAGGGCTTTGGATCTATTTGGTTGTGTGCAGTGGGAGTGAATGGGAAGGGGTGTAGTTCCATTGGGATTGTGTGCAGTGCGAGTGAATGGGAAGGGGTTTGGGTCCATTGGGATTGTGTGGAGTAGGAGTAAATGGGAAGGGGTTTGTGTCCATTGGGATTGTGTGCTGTGGGAGTGAATGGGAAGGGGTTTGGTCCATTGGGATTGTGTGCAGTGGGAGTGAATGGGAAGGGGTTTGTGTCCATTGGGATTGTGTGCTGTGGGAGTGAATGGGAAGGGGTGTAGTTCCATTGGGATTGTGTGCAGTGCGAGTGAATGGGAAGGGGTTTGGTTCCATTGGGATTGTGTGGAGTAGGAGTAAATGGGAAGGGGTTTGTGTCCATTGGGATTGTGTGCTGTGGGAGTGAATGGGAAGGGGATTGGGTCCATTGGGATTGTGTGCAATGGGAGTGAATGGGAAGGGGTTTGGGTCCATTGGGATTGTGTGCAGTGGGATTGAATGGGAAGGGCTTTGGATCTATTGGGATTGTGTGCAGTGGGATTGAATGGGAAGGGGTTTGGATCCATTGGGATTCTGTAGATTGGGAGTGAATGGAAAGATGTGTGGGTCCGTTGGGATTGTATGCAGTGGGAGTGAATGGGAAGGGGTTTGGATCCATTGGGATTGTGTGCAGTTGGAGTGAATGGGAAGGGGTTTGGATCCATTGGGATTGTGAGTGTTGGGAGAGAATGGGAAGGGGTTTGTGTCGATTGGGACTGTGTGCAGTGGGAGTCAATGGGAAAGGGATTGGGTCCATGGTTATTTTGTATCGTGGGAGTGATTCGGAAGGGGTTTGGGTCCATTGGGATTGTATGCAGTGGGAGTCAATGGGAAGGGGTTTGGGTCCATTGGGATTGTGTGCAGTAGGAGTAAATGGGAAGGGGTTTGTGTCCATTGGGATTGTGTGCATTGGGAGCGAATGGGAAGGGGTTTGGGTCCATTGGGATTGTGTGCAGTGGTAGTTAATTGGGAAGGGGTTTGGGACCATTGGGATTGTGTGTAATGGGAGTGAATCGGAAGGGGTTTGTGTCCATTGAGATTGTGTAGATTGGGAGTGAATGGAAAGGTGTGGGGTCCATTGGGATTGTATGCAGTGGGAGTGAATGGGCAGGGGTTTGGATCCATTGGGATTGTGTGCAGTTGGAGTGAATGGGAAGGGGTTTGTGTCCATTGGGAGTGTGTGCAGTGGGAGTCAATGGGAAAGGGATTGGGTCATTGGGATTTTGTGTAGTGGGAGTGAATGGGAAGGGGATTTGGTCCATTGGGATTGTGTGCAGTGGGAGTGAATGGGAAGGAGTTTGGGTCCATTGGGATTGTGTGCAGAGGGAATTAATGGGAAACAGTTAGGGTCCATTGGGAGTGTGTGCAGTGGGAATGAATGGGAAGGGGTTTGGTCCATTGGGATTGTGTGCAGTGGGAGTGAATGGGAAGGGCTTTGGATCTCTTTGGATGTGTGCAGTGGGAGTGAATGGGAAGGGGTTTGGGTCCATTGGGAGTGTGCGCAGTGGGAGTGAATGGGAAGGGGTTTGGGTCCATTGGGAGTGTGTGCGTTGGGAGTGAATGGGAAGGGGTTTGGGTCCATTGGGATTGTGTGGAGTAGGAGTAAATGGGAAGGGGTTTGTGTCCATTGGGATTGTGTGCAGTGGGAGTGAATGGGAAGTGGCTTGGGTCCATTGGGATCGTGTGCTGTGGGAGTGAACGTGAAGGGGTTTGGATCCATTGGGATTGTGTGCAGTGGGATTGAATGGGAAGGGCTTTGGATCTATTGGGATTGTGTGCAGTGGGATTGAATGGGAAGGGGTTTGGATCCATTGGGATTCTGTAGATTGGGAGTGAATGGAAAGATGTGTGGGTCCGTTGGGATTGTATGCAGTGGGAGTGAATGGGAAGGGGTTTGGATCCATTGGGATTGTGTGCAGTGGGAGTGAATGGGAAGGGGTTTGGATCCATTGGGATTGTGAGTGTTGGGATAGAATGGGAAGGGTTTTGTGTCGATTGGGACTGTGTGCAGTGGGAGTCAATGGGAAAGGGATTGGGTCCATGGTTATTTTGTGTAGTGGGAGTGAATCGGAAGGGGTTTGGGTCCATTGGGATTGTATGCAGTAGGAGTAAATGGGAAGGGGTTTGTGTCCATTGGGACTGTGTGCATTGGGAGCGAATGGGAAGGGGTTTGTGTCCATTGAGATTGTGTGCAGTGGGAGTCAATGGGAAAGGGATTGGGTCATTGGGATTTTGTGTAGTGGGAGTGAATGGGAAGGGGATTTGGTCCATTGGGATTGTGTGCAGTGGGAGTGAATGGGAAGGGGTTTGTGTCCATTGGGACTGTGTGCAGTGGGAGTCAATGGGAAAGGGATTGGGTCATTGGGATTTTGTGTAGTGGGAGTGAATGGGAAGGGGATTTGGTCCATTGGGAATGTGTGCAGTGGGAGTGAATGGGAAGGGGTTTGTGTCCATTGGGATTGTGTGCAGTGGGAGTGAATGGGAAGGGGTTTGGGTCTATTGGGAAAGTGTGCAGTGGGAGTTAATTGGGAAGAGGTTTGGGACCATTGGGATTGTGTGCTGCTGGAGTGAATGGGAAGGGGTTTGTGTCCATTGGGATTGTGTAGATTGGGAGCGAATGGAAAGGTGTGTCGGTCCATTGGGATTGTGTGCTGTGGGAGTGAATGGGAAAGGGTTTGAGTCCATTGGGATTGTGTGCAGTGGGAGTGAATGGGAAAGGGATTGGGTCCATTGGGATTGTGTGCATTTGGAGTTAATTGGGAATGGGTTTTGGACCATTGGGATTGTATGCAGTGAGAGTGAATGGGAAGGTGTTTGTGTCCATTGGAATTGTGTAGATTGGGAGTGAATGGAAAGGTGTGTGGGTCCGTTGGGATTGTATGCAGTGAGAGTGAATGGGAAGGGGTTTGTGTCCATTGGGACTGTGTGCATTTGGAGCGAATGGGAAGGGGTTTGGATCCATTGGGATTGTGTGCGTTGGGAGTGAATGGGAAAGGGATGTGTCCATTGGGACTGTGCGCAGTGGGAGTCAATGGGAAAGGGATTGGGTCCATTGGGATTTCGTGCAGACGGAATTAATGGGAAACAGTTAGGGTCCATTGGGAGTGTGTGCAGTGGGAATGAATGGGAAGGGGTTTGGTCCATTGGGATTGTGTGCAGTGGGAGTGAATGGGAAGGGCTTTGGGTCCATTGGGACTGTGTGCGTTGGGAGTGAATGGGAAGGGGTTTGGGTCCATTGGGATTGTGTGGAGTAGGAGTAAATGGGAAGGGGTTTGTGTCCATTGGGATTGTGTGCAGTGGGAGTGAATGGGAAGTGGCTTGGGTCCATTGGGATTGTGTGCAGTGGGAGTGAATGGGAAAAGAATTGGTTCCATTGGGATCGTGTGCTGTGGGAGTGAACGTGAAGGGGTTTGGGTCCATTGGGATTGTGTGCAGTTGGAGTGAATGGGAAGGCGTTTGGGTCTATCGAGTTTGTGTGCAGTGGGAGTGAATGGGAAGGGTTTGGGTCCATTGGGATTGTGTGCAGATGGAGTGAATGGGAAGGGGTTTGGGTCCATTGGGATTGTGTGCAGTGGGATTGAATGGGAAGGGCTTTGGATCTATTGGGATTGTGTGCAGTGGGATTGAATGGGCAGGGGTTTGGATACATTGGGATTGTGTGCAGTGGTAGTTAATTGGGAAGGGGATTGGGACCATTGGGATTGTGTGTGATGGGAGTGAATCGGAAGGGGTTTGTGTCCATTGAGATTGTGTAGATTGGGAGTGAATGGAAAGGGGTTTGGGTCCATTGGGATTGTATGCAGTGGGAGTGAATGGGCAGGGGTTTGGATCTATTTGGTTGTGTGCAGTGGGAGTGAATGGGAAGGGGTTTGGGTCCATTGGGATTGTGTGCAGAAGGAATTAATGGGAAACAGTTTGGGTCCATTGGGAGTGTGTGCAATGGGAGTGAATGGGAAGGGGTTTGGGTCCATTGGGATTGTGTGCAGTGGGAGTGAATGGGAAGGGCTTTGGATCTATTGGGATTGTGTGCAGTTGGAGTGAATAGGAAGGGGTTTGGATCCATTGGGATTGTGAGTGTTGGGAGAGAATGGGAAGGGGTTTGTGTCGATTGGGACTGTGTGCAGTGGGAGTCAATGGGAAGGGGTTTGGGTCCATTGGGATTGTGTGCAGTAGGAGTAAATGGGAAGGGGTTTGTGTCCATTGGGATTGTGTGCATTGGGAGCGAATGGGAAGGGGTTTGGGTCCATTGGGTTTGTGTGCAGTGGTAGTTAATTGGGAAGGGGTTTGGGACCATTGGGATTGTGTGTAATGGGAGTGAATCGGAAGGGGTTTGGGTCCATTGGGATTGTGTGCAGTGGGAGTCAATGGGAAGGGGTTTGGGTCCATTGGGATTGTGTGGAGTACGATAAATGGGAAGGGGTTTGTGTCCATTGGGATTGTGTGCAGTGGGAGTGAATGGGAAAAGAATGGGTCCATTGCGATCGTGCGCTGTGGGAGTGAACGTGAAGGGGTTTGGGTCCATTGGGATTGTATGCAGTGGGAGTGAATGGGAAGGGATTTGAGTCCATTGGGATTGTATGCAGTGGGAGTCAATGCCAAAGGGGTTTGGGTCCGTTGGTATTTCGTGTAGTGCGAGTGAATGGGAAGTAGTTTGGGTCCATTGGGATTGTGTGCAGTGGGAGTCAATGGGAAGGGGTTTGGGTCCATTGGGACTGTGTGCAGTGGGAGTCAATTGGAAAGGGATTGGCTCCATTGGGATTGTGTGCAGTGGGAGTGAATGGGAAGGGGTTTGGGTCCATTGGGATGGTGTGCAATGGGAATGAATGGGAAGGGGTTTGGGTCCATTGGGATTGTGTGCGATGGGAGTGAATGGGAAGGGGTTTGGGTCCATTGGGATTGTGTGCAGAAGGAATTAGTGGGAAACAGTTTGGGTCCATTGGGAGTGTGTGCAGTGGGGGTGAATGGGAAGGGGTTTTGGTCCATTGGGAGTGTGTGCGTTGGGAGTGAATGGGAAGGGGTGTGGGTCCATTGGGATTGTGAGTGTTGGGAGAGAATGGGAAGGGGTTTGTGTCGATTGGGACTGTGTGCAGTGGGAGTCAATGGGAAAGGGATTGGGTCCATGGTTATTTTGTGTAGTGGGAGTGAATCGGAAGGGGTTTGGGTCCATTGGGATTGTATGCAGTGGGAGTCAATGGGAAGGGGTTTGGGTCCATTGGGATTGTGTGCAGTAGGAGTAAATGGGAAGGGGTTAGTGTCCATTGGGATTGTGTGCATTGGGAGCGAATGGGAAGGGGTTTGGGTCCATTGGGATTGTGTGCAGTGGTAGTTAATTGGGAAGGGGTTTGGGACCATTGGGATTGTGTGCAGTGGGAGTCAATGGGAAGGGGTTTGGGTCCATTGGGATTGTGTGGAGTATGATAAATGGGAAGGGGTTAGTGTCCATTGGGATTGTGTGCATTGGGAGCGAATGGGAAGGGGTTTGGGTCCATTGGGATTGTGTGCAGTGGTAGTTAATTGGGAAGGGGTTTGGGACCATTGGGATTGTGTGCAGTGGGAGTTAATTGGGAAGGGGTTTGTGTCCATTGGGATTGTGTGCAGTGGGAGTGAATGGGAAGGGGTTTGGGTTCATTGGGACTGTGTGCATTGGGAGTCAATTGGAAGGGGATTGGGTCCATTGGGATTGTGTGCAGTGGGAGTGAATGGGAAGTGGCTTGGGTCCATTGGGATTGTATGCAGTGGGAGTGAATGGGAAGGGATGTGAGTCCATTGGGATTGTGTGCTGTGGGAGTCAATGGCAAAGGGGTTTGGGTCCGTTGGTATTTCGTGTAGTGGGAGTGAATGGGAAGGGGTTTGGGTCCATTGGGACTGTGTGCAGTGGGAGTCAATTGGAAAGGGATTGGCTCCATTGGGATTGTGTGCAGTGGGAGTGAATGGGAAGGGGTTTGGGTCCATTGGGACTGTGTGCAATGGGAATGAATGGGAAGGGGTTTGGGTCCATTGGGATTGTGTGCAGAAGGAATTAGTGGGAAACAGTTTGGGTCGATTGGGAGTGTGTGCAGTGGGGGTGAATGGGAAGGGGTTTTGGTCCATTGGGAGTGTGTGCGTTGGGAGTGAATGGGAAGGGGTGTGGGTCCATTGGGATTGTGAGTGTTGGGAGAGAATGGGAAGGGGTTTGTGTCGATTGGGACTGTGTGCAGTGGGAGTCAATGGGAAAGGGATTGGGTCCATGGTTATTTTGTGTAGTGGGAGTGAATCGGAAGGGGTTTGGGTCCATTGGGATTGTATGCAGTGGGAGTCAATGGGAAGGGGTTTGGGTCCATTGGGATTGTGTGCAGTAGGAGTAAATGGGAAGGGGTTTGTGTCCATTGGGATTGTGTGCATTGGGAGCAAATGGGAAGGGGTTTGGGTCCATTGGGATTGTGTGCAGTGGTAGTTAATTGGGAAGGGGTTTGGGACCATTGGGATTGTGTGTAATGGGAGTGAATCAGAAGGGGTTTGGGTCCATTGGGATTGTGTGCAGTGGGAGTCAATGGGAAGGGGTTTGGGTCCATTGGGATTGTGTGGAGTATGATAAATGGGAAGGGGTTTGTGTCCATTGGGATTGTGTGCAGTGGGAGTGAACGTGAAGGGGTTTGGGTCCATTGGGCTTGTGTGCAGTGGGAGTGAATTGGAAAAGAATTGGGTCAATTGGAATCGTGTGCTGTGGGAGTGAACGTGACGGGGTTTGGGTCCATTGGGATTGTGTGCAGTGAGAGTTAATTGGGAAGAGGTTTGGGTCCATTGGGATTGTATGCAGTGGGAGTGAATGGGAAGGGATTTGAGTCCATTGGGATTGTGTGCAGTGGGAGTGAATGGGAAGGGGTTTGGGTCCATTGGGATTTTTTGCAGAGGGAATTAATGGGAAATAGTTTGGGTCCATTGGGATTGTATGCAGTGGGAGTGAATGGGCAGGGGTTTGGATCCATTGGGATTGTGTGCAGTTGGAGTGAATGGGAAGGGGTTTGGATCCATTGGGATTGTGTGCAGTGGGAGTGAATGGGAAGGGGTTTGGGTCCATTGGGATTGTGAGTGTTGGGAGAGAATGGGAAGGGGTTTGTGTCGATTGGGACTGTGTGCAGTGGGAGTCAATGGGAAAGGGATTGGGTCCATGGTTATTTTGTGTAGTGGGAGTGAATCGGAAGGGGTTTGGGTCCATTGGGATTGTATGCAGTGGGAGTCAATGGGAAGGGGTTTGTGTCCATTGGGATTGTGTGCATTGGGAGCGAATGGGAAGGGGTATGGGTCCATTGGGATTGTGTGCAGTGGTAGTTAATTGGGAAGGGGTTTGGGACCATTGGGATTGTGTGTAATGGGAGTGAATCGGAAGGGGTTTGGGTCCATTGGGATTGTGTGCAGTGGGAGTCAATGGGAAGGGGTTTGGGTCCATTGGGATTGTGTGGAGTATGATAAATGGGAAGGGGTTTGTGTCCATTGGGATTGTGTGCAGTGGGTGTGAATGGGAAAAGAATGGGTCCATTGCGATCGTGCGCTGTGGGAGTGAACGTGAAGGGGTTTGGGTCCATTGGGATTGTGTGCAGTGGGAGTTAATTGGGAAGAGGTTTGGGTCCATTGGGATTGTATGCAGTGGGAGTGAATGGGAAGGGATTTGAGTCCATTGGGACTGTGTGCAGTAGGAGTGAATGGGAAGGGATTTGAGTCCATTGGGATTGTGTGCAGTGGGAGTGAATGGGAAGGGGTTTGGGTCCATTGGGATTTTTTGCAGAGGGAATTAATGGGAAATAGTTTGGGTCCATTGGGATTGTATGCAGTGGGAGTGAATGGGCAGGGGTTTGGATCCATTGGGATTGTGTGCAGTTGGAGTGAATGGGAAGGGGTTTGGATCCATTGGGATTGTGTGCAGTGGGAGTGAATGGGAAGGGGTTTGGGTCCATTGGGATTGTGAGTGTTGGGAGAGAATGGGAAGGGGTTTGTGTCGATTGGGACTGTGTGCAGTGGGAGTCAATGGGAAAGGGATTGGGTCCATGGTTATTTTGTGTAGTGGGAGTGAATCGGAAGGGGTTTGGGTCCATTGGGATTGTATGCAGTGGGAGTCAATGGGAAGGGGTTTGTGTCCATTGGGATTGTGTGCATTGGGAGCGAATGGGAAGGGGTATGGGTCCATTGGGATTGTGTGCAGTGGTAGTTAATTGGGAAGGGGTTTGGGACCATTGGGATTGTGTGTAATGGGAGTGAATCGGAAGGGGTTTGGGTCCATTGGGATTGTGTGCAGTGGGAGTCAATGGGAAGGGGTTTGGGTCCATTGGGATTGTGTGGAGTATGATAAATGGGAAGGGGTTTGTGTCCATTGGGATTGTGTGCAGTGGGTGTGAATGGGAAAAGAATGGGTCCATTGCGATCGTGCGCTGTGGGAGTGAACGTGAAGGGGTTTGGGTCCATTGGGATTGTGTGCAGTGGGAGTTAATTGGGAAGAGGTTTGGGTCCATTGGGATTGTATGCAGTGGGAGTGAATGGGAAGGGATTTGAGTCCATTGGGACTGTGTGCAGTAGGAGTGAATGGGAAGGGATTTGAGTCCATTGGGATTTGGTGTAGTGGGAGTGAATGGGAAGGGGTTTGGGTCCCATTGGGATTGTGTGCAGAAGGAATTAATGGGAAGGGGTTTGTGTCCATTGGGACTGTGTGCAGTGGGAGTCAATGGGAAAGGGGTTTGGGTCCGTTGGTATTTCGTGTAGTGGGAATGAATGGGAAGTGGCTTGGGTCCATTGCGATCGTGCGCTGTGGGAGTGAACGTGAAGGGGTTTGGGTCCATTGGGATTGTGTGCAATGGGAATGAATGGGAAGGGGTTTGGGTCCATTGGGATTGTGTGCGGTGGGAGTGAATGGGAAGGGGTTTGGGTCCATTGGGATTGTGTGCAGAAGGAATTAGTGGGAAACAGTTTGGGTCCATTGGGAGTGTGTGCAGTGGGAGTGAATGGGAAGGGGTATGGGTCCATTGGGAGTGTGTGCGTTGGGAGTGAATGGGAAGGGGTGTGGGTCCATTGGGATTGTGTGGAGTAGGAGTAAATGGGAAGGTGTTTGTGTCCATTGGGATTGTGTGCAGAGGTAATTAATGGGAAACAGTTTGGGTCCATTGGGAGTGTGTGCAGTGGGAATGAATGGGAAGGGGTTTGGGTCCATTGGGATTGTGTGCAGAGGTAATTAATGGGAAACAGTTTGGGTCCATTGGGAGTTTGTGCAGTGGGAATGAATGGGAAGTGGTTTGGGTCCATTGGGATTGTGTGCGGTGGGAGTGAATGGGAAGGGGTTTGGGTCCATTGGGATTGTGTGCAGTGGGATTGAGTGGGAACGGCTTTGGATCTATTTGGTTGTGTGCAGTGGGATGAATGGGAAGGGGTTTGGGTCCATTGGGATTGTGTGCAGAAGGAATTAATGGGAAACAGTTTGGGTCCATTGGGAGTGTGTGCAGTGGGAGTGAATGGGAAGGGGTTTGGGTCCATTGGGATTGTGTGCAGTGGGAGTGAATGGGAAGGGGTTTGGGTCCATTGGGATTGTGTGTAGTGGGAGTGAATGGGAAGGGGTTTGGGTCCATTGGGGTTGTGTGCAGTGGGAGTGAATGGGAAGGGGTTTGGGTCCATTGGGATTGTGTGGAGTATGATAAATGGGAAGGGGTTTGTGTCCATTTGGATTGTGTGCAGTGGGAGTGAATGGGAAGGGGTTTGGGTCCATTGGGATTGTGTGCAAGTGGAGTGAATGGGAAGGCGTTTGGGTCCATTGGGATTGTGTGCAGTGGGAGAGAATGGGAAGGGGTTTGGGTCCATTGGGATTGTGTGCAAGTGGAGTGAATGGGAAGGCGTTTGGGTCCATTGGGATTGTGTGCAGTGGGAGAGAATGGGAAGGGGTTTGTGTCTATCGAGTGTGTGTGCAGTGGGAGTGAATGGGATGGGGTTTGTGTCCATTGGGACTGTGTGCAGTGGGAGAGAATGGGAAGGGGTTTGGGTCCATTGGGATTGTGTGCAGTGGGAGTGAATGGGAAGGGGATTGTGTCCATTGGGACTGTATGCAGTGGGAGAGAATGGGAAGGGGTTTGGGTCCATTGGGATTGTATGCAGTGGGAGTGAATGGGAAAAGAATTGGGTCCACTGGGATCGTGTGCTGTGGGAGTGAACGTGAAGGGGATTGGGTCCATTGGGATTGTGTGCAGTGGGAGTGAATGGGAAGGGGTTTGGGTCCATTGGGAGTGTGTGCAGTGGGAGCGAATGGGAAGGGGTTTGGGTCCATTGGGATTGTGTGCAGTCGGAGTTAATTGGGAAGGGGTTTGGGACCATTGCGATTGTGTGCAGTGGGTGTTAATGGGAAGGGGGTTGTGTCCATTGGGATTGTGTGCAGTGGGAGTGAATGGAAAGGGGTTTGGATCCATTAGGATTGTGTGCAGTGGGAGAGAATGGGAAACAGTTTGGGTCCATTGGGAGTGCGTGCAGTGGGAGTGAATGGGAAGGCGCTTGGGTCCATTGGGATTGTGTGCAGAGGGAATTAATGGGAAACAGTTTGGGTCCACTGGGATTGTGTGCAGTGGGGATGAATGGGAAAGGGTTTGGGTCCATTGGGAGTGTGTGCAGTGGGTGTGAATGGGAAGGGGTTTGGGTCCATTGGGATTGTGTGTAGTGGGAGTTAATTGGGAAGGGGTTTGTGTCCATTGGGATTGTGTAGATTGGGATTGAATGGAAAGGTGTGTGGGTCCATTGGGATTGTATTCAGTGGGAGTGAATGGGCAGGGGTTTGGGTCCATTGGGACTGTGTGCAGTGGGAGTGAATGGGAATGGGTTTGGATCCATTGGGATTGTGCGCAGTTGGAGTGAATGGGAAGGGGTTTGGATCCATTGGGATTGTGTGCGTTGGGAGTGATTGGGAAGGGGTTTGGATCCATTGGGATTGTGTGCGGTGGGAGTGAATGGGAAGGGGTTTGGTTCTATTGGGACTGTGTGCAGTGGGAGTGAATGGGAAGGGTTTTGGGCCCATTGGGAGTGTGTGCAGTGGGAGTAAATGGGAAGGAGTTTGGATCCATTGGGAATGTGTGCAGTGGGAGTGAATCGGAAGGCGTTTGGGTCAATTGGGATTGTGTGCAGTGGGAGTGAATGGGAAGGGGTGTGTGTCCATTGCGATTGTGTAGATTGGGAGTGAATGGAAAGGTGTGTGGATCCATTGGGATTGTATGCAGTGGGAGTGAATGGGAAGGGGTTTGGGTCCATTGGGATTGTGTGCAGTGGGAGTCAATGGGAAAGGGATTGGTTCCATTGGGATTTCGTGTAGTGTGACTGAATGGGAAGGGGTTTGGTTCCATTGGGATTGTGTGCAGTGGGAGTAAATGGGAAGGGGTTTGGATCCATTGGGAATGTGTGCAGTGGGAGTGAATGGGAAGGGGTTTGGGTCTATTGGGATTGTGTGCAGAGGGAGTGAATGGGAAGGTGTTTGGGTCCATTGGGATTGTGTGCAGTGGGAGTCAATTGGAAGGGGATTGGGTCCATTGGGAGTGTGTGCGGTGGGAGTGAATGGGAAGTGGTTTGGGTCCATTGGGATTGTGTGCAGTGGGAGTGAATGGGAAGGGGTTGGGGTCCATTGGGATTGTGTGCAGAGGGAATTAATAGGAAACAGTTTGGCTCCATTGTGGGTGTGTGCAGTGGGAGTGAATGGGAAGGGGTTTGGGTCCATTGGGATTGTGTGCAGTGGGAGTGAATGGGAAGGAGTTTGGGTCCATTGGGATTGTGTGCAGTGGGAGTGAATGGGAAGGGGTTGGGGTCCATTGGGATTGTGTGCAGAGGGAATTAATAGGAAACAGTTTGGCTCCATTGTGGGTGTGTGCAGTGGGAGTGAATGGGAAGGGGTTTGGGTCCATTGGGATTGTGTGCAGTGGGAGTGAATGGGAAAGGGTTTGTGTCCATTGGGATTGTGAATGGGAAGTCGGTTTGGGTCCATCGGATTGTGTGCATTGGAGGGTGAATGGGAAGGGGGTTGGGTCCATTGGGATTGTGTGCACTGGGAGTTAATGGGTAGAATTTTGGGCCCATTGGGATTGTGTGCAGTGGGAGTTAATTGGGAAAGGTTTTGGGACATTTGGGATCGTGTGGAGTAGGAGTGAATGGGAAGGGGTTTGGGTCCATTGGGATTGTGTGCAGTGGGGGTGAATGGGAAGGGGCTTGGGTCCATTGGGATTGTGTGCAGTGGGAGTGAATGGGAAAAGAATTGGGACCATTGGGATTGTGTGCAGTGGGAATCAATGGGAAGGGGTTTGTGTCCATTGGGATTGTGTGCAGTGGGAGTGAATGGGAAGGGGCTTGGGTCCATTGGGATTGTGTGCAGTGGGAGTGAATGGGAAGGGGTTTGGGTCTGTTGGGACTGTATGCGGTGGGATTGAATGGGAAAGGGTTTGGGTCCATTTGGATTGTGTGCAGTGGGAGTGAATGGGAAGGGGTTTGGGTCCATTGGGATTGTGTGCAGTGGGATTGAATGGGAAAGGGTTTGGGTCCATTTGGATTGTGTGCAGTGGGAGTGAATGGGAAAGGGTTTGGGTCCGTTGGGATTGTGTGCAGTGGGAGAGAATGGGAAGGGGTTTGGGTTCATTGGGACTGAGTGCAGTGGGAGTCAATTGGAAGGAGATTGGGTCCATTGGGATTGTGTGCAGTGGGAGTGAATGAGAAGGGCTTTGGATCTATTGGGATTGTGTGCAGTGGGAGTGAATGGGAAGGGGTTTGTGTCCATTGGGATTCTGTAGATTGGGAGTGAATGGAAAGGTGTGTGGGTGCATTGGGATTGTATGCAGTGGGAGTGAATTGGCAGGGGTTTGGATCCATTGGGATTGTGTGCAGTGGGAATGAATGGGAATGGGCGAGGGTCCGTTGGGATTGTGTGCGTTGGGAGTGAATGGGAAGTAGTTTGGGTCCATTGGGATTGTGTGCAGTGGGAATGAATGGGAAGGGGTTTGGGTCCATTGGGATTGTGTGCAGTGGGAGTGAATGGGAAGGGGTTGGGGTCCATTGGGATTGTGTGCAGTGGGAGTGAATGGGAAGGTGTTGGGGTCCATTGGGATTGTGTGCAGTGGGAGTGAATGGGCAGGGGTTTGGGTCAGTTGGGATTGTGTGCAGTGGGAGTGAATGGGCAGGGGTTTGGCTCCATTGGGATTGTGTGCAGTGGGAGTGAATGGGCTGGGGTTTGGGTCAGTTGGGATTGTGTGCGGTGGGAGTGAATGGAAAGTGTTGTGTCCTGGGGAGCTTTATGGGTTTAGTTTTGGTAGCTGTGTCTGTATTCCCCTCACCCAGTAACACGCTCTTGCTCCAACTGCTCCCTGTTCAGATATCAAGTGCGATACAAGGAACCTGCGGCCAGCAAAGAGTATGGATTCCCTCAGCTCGGTGCCTTTCACTGATGATGGTGAGTCCGTTTGTCCCAGGGTGCGGGGCACATTTCCTGAAGTAGCCAAGTCACCCACCTCTCTTTGAGTGCTGTATCCTCACTCTCCTTTCTTTTTCCGTGGTTTCAATCCTTCCCCCTGGATCTTTTAGATTAGATTAGATTCCCCGCAGAGTGGAAACTGGCCCTTCAGCCCAACCAGTCCCCACCGACCCTCCGAAGAGTAACCCACTCAGACCCATTTCCCTCTGACTAATACACCTAACACTATGGGGTAATTTAGCATGGCCAATCCACCCTAACCTGCACATCCCTGAGCACTATGGGTAATTTAGCATGGCCAATCCACCCTAACCTACACATCCCTGAGCACTATGGGTAATTTAGCATGGCCAATCCACCCTAACCTACACATCCCTGAACACTATGGGTAATTTAGCATGGCCGATCCACCCTAACCTACACATCCCTGAACACTATGGGTAATTTAGCATGGCCAATCCACCCTAACCTACACATCCCTGAACACTATGGGTAATTTAGCATGGCCAATCCACCCTAACCTACACATCCCTGAGCACTATGGGGTAATTTAGCATGGCCAATCCACCCTAACCTACACATCCCTGAACACTATGGGTAATTTAGCATGGCCGATCCACCCTAACCTACACATCCCTGAACACTATGGGGTAATTTAGCATGGCCAATCCATCCTAACCTACACATCCCTGAGCAGTATGGGGTAATTTAGCATGGCCAATCCACCCTAACCTGCACATCCCTGAGCACTATGGGGTAATTTAGCATGGCCAATCCACCCTAACCTACACATCCCTGAGCAGTATGGGGTAATTTAGCATGGCCAATCCACCCTAACCTACACATCCCTGAGCACTATGGGTAATTTAGCATGGCCAATCCAACCTAACCTACACATCCCTGAACACTATGGGGTAATTTAGCATGGCCAATCCACCCTAACCTACACATCCCTGAACACTATGGGTAATTTAGCATGGCCGATCCACCCTAACCTACACATCCCTGAACACTATGGGGTAATTTAGCATGGCCAATCCACCCTAACCTACACATCCCTGAGCACTATGGGGTAATTTAGCATGGCCAATCCACCCTAACCTACACATCCCTGAGCACTATGGGGTAATTTAGCATGGCCAATCCAACCTAACCTGCACATTTTTGGACTGTGGGAGGAAACTGGAGCACCCGGAGGAAACCCACACAGACACGGGGAGAATGTTCCAACTCCACACAGACAGTTGGCCTGAGGCTGAAATCGAACCCGGGTCCTTGGTGCTAACCACTGAGCCGCCGTGTCACCTCGTGTCCTCTCTGCCTTGCACTCTCCCCCAATCCCTGCCTTTAGCGCACTCTCCTCAATTTCCTTGACATGTCACCTCTGCCCCTCCAACTATCACTGCCACTCTCACCACTGTCTCCCCTGCATTTCCTTCCAAGACTCTCATGCACTGTTGCTCCTCTCTCAGCTTACCTCTCCTTCTCACTCACTGACTTCCTGCCCCTTCACTTTCGCCTGCCCCTGGCTTCCCTCCTCACCATCTTTCCCTCTGGAAGATCCGAAGGAATAGGATGAGGAGGTCATTTAGCCCCCTCCGACTTTGCTGTGCTGTTTGATCAACTCCTGACCGCTCGGCCTATCCAGTCTGCCCACAACCCCAGTTACGTGGGGCTGCTCTGTTGATTGAATGTCCAAGTCAGGCTTGAATATCTTCAATGTCTCAGCTTGCAGAGCTCTGAGGGATGCAGCACTCCCAACTCTCTGAGGCGCAACTCCTCCTCATCTCCACCTTCAATGGGACACCCCTTAGTTTAATCTGTGAGCCTTGTTCTTGACTCCACGTATGGAGATAACATCTGACCGGTCGTGACCCCTGTTCAACAAGGTCTTGGCATCTTCTTCCAAATTCCAATGCGTTCCAGCCCGACCTTAACAGACTATCCAACGGAGCCCAAACCCCAGCCTGGTGACCCTGTGCTAACTGCTGCCAATTTAAACACAGCCTTCCTTAATTAATGGGACCAAAACTGGACAGACTTATCTGTGTGCATTCTCAAACAACACATACAGCTGTAGCCAGGCTTTGCAAATTTTGTTCTCCAACCTTTACCTTTCAAGGTTTCCCTCTCACACTCTCTATCCTTCCCTGTCGTCAATGCACCTCTCCATCATCCACTCCCTCCCAGTGTATTCTCTTCCTTCTAATCCATCCCCTCTTTTCTACTCTCCGTCAGTAACCATTACCTTCCCTCTCTCCGTCAGTAACCGTTACCTTCCCCCTCTCTCCATCTCTCCATCAGTCTCTTTCCTTCCCCAATTTCTTCATCTCTCCAACAATTGCTTCATCTCTCCATCAGTAACCGTTACCTTCCCCCTCTCTCCTCCCTTGCTCCATCTCCGTCAGTAACCATTACCTTCCCTCTCTCTCCTCCCTTGCTCCATCTCCGTCAGTAACCGTTACCTTCCCTCTCTCTCCACACTTGCTCCATCTCTCCGTCAGTAACCGTTACCTTCCCTCTCTCTCTCCTCCCTTGCTCCATCTCTCCGTCAGTAACCGTTACCTTCCCTCTCTTGCCTGCAGACAGCTCTCCCTCAGTAACCGTTACCTTCCCTCTCTCTCTCTCTCCATCTCTTTGTCAGTAATTGTTACCTTCCCTCTCTCTCGCATGCAGGCAGCTCTCCCTCAGTAACCATTACCTTCCCTCTCTCTCCATCAATAACCATTACCTTCCCTCTCTCTCCATCTCTCCATCAGTCTCTTTCCTTCCCCAATTTCTTCATCTCTCCAACAATTGCTTCATCTCTCCGTCAGTAACCGTTACCTTCCCTCTCTCTCCATCTCTCTATCAGTAACCATTACCTTCCCTCTCTCTGTCAGTAACCGTTACCTTCTCTCTCTCGCTTGCAGGTAGCTCTCCCTCAGTAACCATTGCCTTCCCTCTCTCCATCAGTAACTATTACCTTCTCTCTCTCTCTCTCTCTCTCGAGAGAGAGAGAGAGAGAGAGAGAGAGAGAGAGAGCCTGCAGGCAGCTCTCTGTCAGTAACCATTACCTTCCCTCTCTCTCCCTCTCTCCGTCAGTAACCGTTACCTTCCCTCTCTCTCCCTCTCTCCGTCAGTAACCGTTACCTTCCCTCTCTCTCCCTCTCTCCGTCAGTAACCGTTACCTTCCCTCTCTCTGTCAGTAACCGTTACCTTCCCTCTCTCCGTCAGTAACCGTTACCTTCCCTCTCTCGCCTGCAGGCAGCTCTCCTGGCCTGGACGACCGCCAGCCCCACGGTAACCCCAGCGCCCGTCGTGACAGCTTTGGGTCAGTCCGCCTGTCCTCCCCGGACCACCGCGCCCCAGCGTTTTCCTCCCTGGACGCAGAGCTGCTGCTTGACCGCGGCGTGGCGGAGGCACCGGTTCTGCGCGTGGGCGCGGACTCTCCCCGCTCGGCCAAGGCGGCCAGGCAGAGGGCCGAAAAGCGGGTGGCGATGCACATCTCGGGCCCATTCTCCGTCAGCCTCCCGGAACACGTGACCTCGCTGCTCAAAGCCACGGAGCACGGAGCCGTGGGCATCAGGGGACCCGAGGAGCCACAGGATCGGAGCAGCTCCGAGGAACAGGACAATGACGATGAGGAAGAGGTGGAGGAGGAGGAGGAGGAGGAGAATGACGCTCCCCGTGAACTGGTTGCTGAGGAGACGCAAGTCGAACAGGAGGCAATGGATGGGCACGGTGAGATGCAGAGAGAGACGAGTGAAAGTGAGCTGAGAGGGAGGGATAGAGAAAGAGAGAAAAACAGAGAGAAAAACAGAACAAAGAAGGCGATGCAGAGAGACCGAAAGAGCTCATGAGAGCAGGAGAGAGGGGCAGCGAGAAAGAGAGACAGTGGACAAGAATGGACAATGACAGACAGAGGGAGATGGATTGAGAGAGACACAAGTGAAGAGAGGATGGACAAAAAGAGGAAGGGAAAAGATGGATATAGAATTAGATAGGGACATAAAGAGACATCAAACAAAACAGACACAAATTGACAGACAGATGGAAAGAGAGCTGGAGAGACAGATTGAGAAACAGAGATGGATGGAGAGAGGGAGGGGAGGGGGGAGGGAGATAAAAGATGGATAGAGATAGAGAACCCAGACGTTCACGGGGGAGAGAAAGAGAAATGGATGGAGCGACGGATGGATGGAGGGAGGAATGGATAGAGATAGATGGAATAAGGGAAAGATGTTGAGAAATCTGTCTCTTGACTAATTGTTTTCCAATATAAAGCATGGGTATCAAATTATCCTCGAGCAGTAAGGCTGTGCTATGTTTGAGTCTGGAGTTAAGGTGCAGAAATGGCCTTGAGTAGAGTGATGTGTTCTTTGTGTTGGATGCGGGAGATTGGGGAGAATTTCAGTTTTCCTGATGATTATGTCTGCCGGAAGTGTACTTGGTTGCGAATCCTATCAGATCGCATGGATTGGTTGGAGTGGCAATGAGGAATTTACAGGAAGTGGGGGTGTAATGGATGGCAGTTTCAGCATAGTAAAAACAAATGCAGGTACAGTCAGGGAGATGCGTTAGCTCTAGGAAAGGTAGGAGAGAAAGAAAGGAGTCTCCTGTGGCTATCCCCATCTCAAACCAGTATGTTGTTTTGGAAAATGTAGGAGGTGGTGGATTCTCAGAAATGTAGCACTGACAGCAAGGTTTCTGGTACCTAGTATTCTCCAAGGATGCTGCTTGACCCGCTGTGATTCCTAGCAGTTTTGGTTTTTCTGGTACTAAGACTGGCTCAACTTTAATGAGGGATAAATAGGCAGCTCTCTTGTCAAAGGTACAGGCAGACATGTCTACGGCCAACAATGAGATATCAGAGTGGTGTGTTACTTCCCTGGTATCAGGGTCAAGGATGTCTCGGAGAGGGTGCAGAATATTCTCAAAGAGGGGGGGAAGTGACCAGCAGGAGGTCGTTGTAGACATTGGTACCGATATAGGAAGAGAAATTGATGAGGATCTCAAGAGAGAATATTGGACATTCAGTAAGAGGTTAAAAAAAAGGTTCTCAAGGTACCAATATCTGGATTACTCCTGATGCCATGTGCTAGTGAGAGCAGGAATAGGAGGATAGATCGGATTAACTGGACCATTGGAATCTCCTCTGGGGTAGAAATAAGGAGGACAGGTTGCATCTGAATCGGAAAGGGCCCAATAACCTGGCAGGGAAAATTGCTCGTGCTGCTCAGGAGATTTTAACCTAGTAAGAGAGTACAGGAGCTTGACCAGATGGGCTGAGGAGTGGCAGATGAAGTTTAATTTAGGTAAATGTGAGGTCTTGCATGTTGGAAAGGCAAATCAGGGCAGGATTATACATCTAATAGAAGGGCCCTGGGGAGTGTTGCTGAACAAAGTGACCTCGGGGGTAAAGTTCATAGGTCCTTGAAGGTGGAGTTGCAAGTGGACAGGATAGTGAAGACGACATTTGATCCCGTTGCCTTTATAGGTCAGTGCATTGAGTACAGGAGTTGGGTTGTCATGCTGTGGCTGTACATGATGTTGGTGAGGCCACTGTTGGAATACTGCGTTTAACTTTGGTCTCCCTGCTATTGGAAAGATGCCGTTAAACTTGACAGAGCTCAGAAACGATTTACAAGGAGGTTGCAGGGGGTTGGTGGATTTGAGTTATAGTAACAGGCTGAACATGCTGGGGCTATTTTACCTGGAGCGGAGGCTGAGGGGTGATCTTGTCGAGGTCTATAAAATCTTGAGGGGTATGGATAGAGTGAGTAATTTTGGTCTTTTCCCCAGATTATGGGTATCCAAGATTTAGAGGGTATGTGTTTCTTCGATTTGATTTATTGTCACATGTAGCGAGATAGAGTGAAAAGTTTTGTTTTGTGCACAGTAAAATAAGAGGGGAAAGATTAAAAGGCAACTTTTTCACAGAGGGTGGTACGTGTATGGAATGAGCTGCCAAAGGATGTGATGCAGTTACAGCATTGAAAAGGCATCTGGATGGGTATATGAATAGGAAGGGTTTGGGGGGATATGGGCCGGGTGCTGGCAGGTGGGACTAGATTAACATTGGATATCTGGTGTCACAGATGAGAAGGGTCTGTTTCCATGCTGTACATCTCTATGGGGAAAGTTATGGGTGGCACGGTGGTTAGCACCGCTGCCTCACAGCACTAGGGTCCCAGGTTCGAGTGACTGCCTGTGTGGAGTTTGCACATTCTCCCCGTGTCTGCGTGGGTGTGCTCCGGTTTCCTCCCACAGTCCAAAGATGTGCAGGTTAGAGTGGATTGGGCATGCTAAATTACCCCATAGTCAGGGGTGAATATGGGGAATGGGTCTGGGTGGGCTACTCTTCGGAGGGTTGGTGTGGACTTATTGGGCTGAAGGGCCTGCTCCCATACTGTAGGGAATGTAATCTTAGACATGGAGAGAGAAGATTCCGAGGGAAGGAGACAGGGTAAGTAACTGAGATGGAGAGAGGGAGACAACAGCGACAGAGGGAAATCCTGAGTAGACTCAGACAGCATGAAGGAGCAAGTGAGCAGAGAGATTGAGACACAGGGTGAAAGAGGGACTGATTCTCTCACTCTGTTTGCCTCCCCCACCCCCAGACCCTTTGCAGGGCCTGCCGATCGGTTCCGAGATCACCTTGGAGCTCCAGGACACGTTCTCATTTCTTGATACGCAGGACACCTTGGAGATAGGGGACACTGAGACCGATTACCCGGGGGAGCTGGGAATGCCACTCAGGACACCTGAAGAAATGGAGCCCTACGACTACTACGCCCAGAGCTACCACGAGAGGAGGGGGACGCTAGACATGAGCATCGAGTCAGAGCTGATGGACCTGGACCTGGACCTGAGAGAGCTCAGGGCTTACGATGCTCAGGTAAGGGAAGGTGGCAGCCATGCTCTGTCCGCTACGGGTAATCACCGGTACCATTGTGTTTCCCTCCTCCACACAACCTCCCATTTCTAACAACTACATAAGACCTAGAACAGGAGGGCCACTCAGCCCATTGAGTCTCCCCCACTGTTGGATGAGATCATGGCTGACCCGAAACTCCTCAACCCAACTTTCCTGCCTTTTCCCCATAACCCTCGATTCCCTTCCTTGTATCTATTCCAGCCTTGAATATACCAGGCCTCAATAGCCCTCTGTGGGAAAGAATTCCTCAGGTTCACTCCCCTCAGAGAAGAAATCCCTCCTCCCCTCTGTCTCCAATGGGCGACCCCTTACTCAGAGATTCTGTTCACCTTGTCACGGACTCCCCCACAAGGGGGAACGACCTCTCCACATCTCCCCCTGTCAAGTTCCCCTCGGAACCTTGTATATCTCAATGAGGGGTTATGGACAATCCAAAGAGATTCTTTCTCCACGAATCTCTGAAGGGACAGTGTAGGGTCAACAAGACTGCCCCTGTGTGGAGCTGCAGCAGATGGGGCAGGGGAAGTATTAACTGTTGTGAAGGGTACAGAAGCTGGAGATGTTGGAGAAATAAACAGTGGTATCTCAAAACGTCTCCATGTTCGAGAGCGGGAGTGCTGCACCATCAAGGTGGATAAATCCCCCCCAGACCTGTATCAGAGGCCAACCAGGATTGTTCAGGGAAATCTTCATATGCAACCTTATCTTGTACTTATCTTTGTAAAATTATCAAGCAGAGGCAACATCCCTCCGTGAATGAGGAAGTTATATCAAACAAATTTATTAGAATTCTTTCAGAAGGTGACAGTCAGAATAGATAAAGAAGAACTAATAGATGTAATGTATTTGGATTCCCAAAACATGTTTGAAAAGGTGCCACGTATTAGGTTACTAAATGTGTTGGAGCTGGTACATTCACATAGTTAGAGAATTGGCTAAATATTAGACATTTGATATGAAGGGGGAGCATTTTCATGGTTGCAAAGAGGTTACAGAGATAGGGAGGGGGTGTAGGGGCTGGAGGGGGTTACAGAGATAGGGAGGAGGTGTAGGGGGCTGGAGGGGGTTACAGAGATAGAGAGGGGGTGTAGGGGCTGGAGGGGGTTACAGAGATAGGGAGGGGGTGTAGGGGGTTACAGAGATAGGGAGGGGGTGTAGGGGGCTGGAGGTGGTTACAGAGATAGGGAGGGGGTATAGAGGCTGGAAGGGGTTACAGAGATAGGGAGGGGGTGTAGGGGCTGGAAGGGGTTACAGAGATAGAGAGGGGGTGTAGGGGCTGGAGGGGGTTACAGAGATAGGGAGGGGGTGTAGGGGGTTACAGAGATAGGGAGGAGGTGTAGGGGGCTGGAGGTGGTTACAGAGATAGGGAGGGGGTGTAGAGGCTGGAAGGGGTTACAGAGATAGGGAGGGGGTGTAGGGGCTGGAAGGGGTTACAGAGATAGGGAGGGGGTGTAGGGGCTGGAGGGTGTAACAGAGATAGGGAGGGGGTGTAGGGGCTGGAGGTGGTTACAGAGATAGGGAGGGGGTGTAGGGGCTGGAGGAGGTTACAGAGATAGGGAGGGGGTGTAGGGGCTGGAAGACCGTACAGAGATAGTGTGACAAGGAAGAAGATTAGTGAGCGACCGTGGAGAAAGCAAGTCGGTGTACCAGAAATTGGCGTCAAGGACGTGGGTACGTTCGCTGTGCTGGGAAGTGGATTTGCAGACGGTTTAGGTGACATCTCCAGTGCCTTGGAGGTTCCTGTAAGGCACTGCTGTACTGTGTTTTCTACAATTTAATTTGGTTTGGTTTCTGCTGCTGCTTGTTGTCACTGGAGGTGGTGCAGTTCAGGGGTCAGGGAGACGGCTCGATTTGAGGAATCGTGGTTGTCCAAGTCTGAGAGAATGGTTTGAGTCGTGCGTGCATGCGCAGCGGTGGTGTTAACACCCTCCCACCTGCCTCTCTCCCCAGGTTCACTGTCAGGAGTTCTCTGTTGAGCCTCCTGTCGAGGAGGAGTGGAGCCTCAACGACAGCTATGAACATGCCTCAGCGGACAGTGGGACCCCTCACCACTGCCCCGCGGAGACGGCACGCTCAGGAAAGCAGTGTCAAGGGCCTGAGCTTTGTGCCACGGATCTCAGAACTCCGAGCCCCCCCTCAGAGGCGGAGAAGGAGGCCAGGAACGTTGACTGTTCGACCGCGGCGCTCGCCGGCGGAGGGGAGCATCCCGGCGAGAGCAGCTCCGGCTCGGGGAAGGCCGGCTGCTCGACTGTAACATGCTGCGCCGAGCAGCTCGATCCCGCTGCGGGGAGCGCAGAGTCCGGGAATACCGGCTGCTCAGCGGTAGCGTGCCGTAACGAGCAGCTCGATCCCGCTGCGGGGAGCGCAGAGTCCGGGAATACCGGCTGCTCAGCGGTAGCGTGCAGTAACGAGCAGCCCGATCCCGCTGCGGGGAGCACAGAGTCCGGGAATACCGGCTGCTCAGCGGTAGCGTGCCGTAACGAGCAGCCCGATCCCGCTGCGGGGAGCCCAGAGTCCGGGAATACCGGCTGCTCGGCCGTAGCGTGCCGTAACGAGCAGCCCAATCCTGGCACGGGGAGCAGAGAGTCCGGGAATACCGGCAGCTCGGCCGTAGCGTGCCGTAACGAGCAGCCCGTTCCCGGCGCGGGGAGCCCAGAGTCCGGGAATGCCGGCAGCTCGACCATAGCGTGCCGTAACGAGCAGCCTGATCCTGGCACGGGGAGCCCAGAGTCCGGGAATACCGGCGGCTCAGCGGTAGCGTGCCGTAACGAGCAGCCCGATCCCGGCGCGGGGAGTGCCGGCTGCTCGACTGAGGGAACCTTCACCGTACAGGATGAAACGGACGGGGAGGTTGGCCGGCCAGCGTTGACCCCCAGCCCCGTCAGCCTGGCACCGTCCCCGGGCAGGATATACCAAGCCCGCTCGCTGCCCGTGGTTCCCCCGAAGCCGCATTACGCCAAGCTGCCCCTGGCGCTGAAGGGTAAGAGGAGGACGGATAACCCCACCCACCCTGAGGTCAGACCCCGCCCACCAGCGACTGACCACGCCCACTCTGGACCCGAGACACGCCCTGCATTGACAGACCCCGCCCACCAAGAGATCAGGTCCCGCCCACCGTCGGCCGACCACGCCCACTGTGGTCCCGGGCCACGCCCCGCAATGACAGTGCCCGCCCACCCAGACTTCAGGCCCCGCCCACCAACGTACGACCACGCCCACCATTGTGCAGAGCCGCGCCCTCGGTCGACATTGCCCGACCACCCCGAGGATAGGCCACGCCCGCCGCGGACTGACCACGCCCACTGCGGTGCAGAACCACGCCCTCCGTCCGCAGACCCCGCCCCTTCCGATGACCAGCCCCGCCCACGGGACGCGGACTTTCCCGAGGACAGGCCACGCCCCTGCGCGCTAGGCCACGCCCCCGCCGGCGAGGGGCCACGCCCCCAGTGTCCAGAGGCCGCCCCCTCCGAGCCGCTGACCCGAGCCCGGGCCTCGGCCCACGCCTGGCGCACGGCCGCCAGCCTCTCCTTCGACGAGGCGGTGGCGCTGGCCAAGCGGCGGCGTGGGCGGCCGGGGGTGCTGCAGCGCGGCGACTCGGCGCCGGACGCGCCCCGGGGGGCCCGCGAGCGCCTCAGCGTGCCGCACCTGCCCAGCGAGAGGGCCGTCGGGGCGGCTCGCTGCCGCTCCCTGGTGCTGGAGGCCGAGGAGGCGCCGTGAGGCGGTAGGAGGGTGGGGTGGGGGGGGGAGGGGAGAGAGGGGCGGGGCTTAGACAAAGGGGTGGGGTTTAGGGAGGGAGGAGGAGGAGCTCCTTACCTCGGGACTGCAGGCGGGGCACGGCATCACGTGACGAGTGAGGGAACCGCCTCGACGCCCCGCGCGCGCGAGTGAGGGGGTCACGTGCAGCAACGGCCGCCCCCGCGCGAGAGGGAGGGGGTCACGTGCAGCAACGGCCGCCCCCGCGCGAGAGGGAGGGGGGTCACGTGCAGCAACGGCCGCCCCCGCGCGAGCCGCGTCGGTTGAGGACGACGCAGCTGCAAGGAGGGGGGTAGGGCACGTGACGGGCGTCAGGCGCAGCCGCAGTTGGTGGGTTGCCATGGTAACAGGGCCGTCCCACGCCACCGTGGCCCCAACCGCCATCTCGCATCGCCGCCGCGACGTGGGACTCCCCCCTGACAGAGGGACAGAGAGAGAGAGAGGTGGGACTTGTTGTTTCGATTCCTCCCCCTTTGTTTATTACAAACTCGTGTCGGTGCGATGTAACGCGTTCAAAATACACTCCGTGAAGCCTGTCAATAAAAGCTCAGCGGCCGAGACACACAGCCCTCCCTGATCAATGTCATATACACCACACTGTCAGATATACCACACTGTCACATACACCTCACTGTCACATACACCACACTGTCACATACACCACACTGTCACATACACCACACTGTCAGATATACCACACTGTCAGATATACCACACTGTCAGATATACCACACTGTCACATACACCACACTGTCACATACACCACACTGTCAGATACACCACACTGTCAGATACACCACACTGTCAGATATACCACACTGTCAGATACACCACACTGTCAGATATACCACACTGTCAGATATACCACACTGTCAGATATACCACACTGTCACATACACCACACTGTCAGATATACCACACTGTCACATACACCACACTGTCACGTATACCACACTGTCACGTATACCACACTGTCACATACACCACACTGTCACGTACACCACACTGTCACGTACACCACACTGTCACGTATACACCACTGTCACATATACCACACTGTCACGTACACCACACTGTCACGTACACCACACTGTCACGTACACCACACTGTCACGTATACACCACTGTCACATATACCACACTGTCACATATACCACACTGTCACATATACACCACTGTCACATACACCACACTGTCACATATACCACACTGTCACATATACACCACTGTCACATATACCACACTGTCACATATACACCACTGTCACATATACACCACTGTCACATATACCACACTGTCACATATACACCACTGTCACATATACCACACTGTCACATATACCACACTGTCACATATACACCACTGTCACATATACACCACTGTCACATATACCACACTGTCACATATACCACACTGTCACATATACCACACTGTCACATATACACCACACTGTCACATACACCACACTGTCACATACACCACACTGTCACATATACCACACTGTCACATATACACCACTGTCACATATACACCACTGTCACATATACCACACTGTCACATACACCACACTGTCACATACACCACACTGTCACGTATACCACACTGTCACGTATACCACACTGTCACGTATACCACACTGTCACATATACCACACTGTCACATACACCACACTGTCACATACACCACACTGTCACGTATACCACACTGTCACGTATACCACACTGTCACGTATACACCACTGTCACATATACCACACTGTCACATATACCACACTGTCACATATACACCACTGTCACATACACCACACTGTCACATATACCACACTGTCACATATACCACACTGTCACATATACACCACTGTCACATATACACCACTGTCACATATACCACACTGTCACATATACCACACTGTCATATATACACCACTGTCACATACACCACACTGTCACATATACCACACTGTCACATATACCACACTGTCACATATACACCACTGTCACATATACCACACTGTCACATATACCACACTGTCACATATACCACACTGTCACATATACACCACACTGTCACATATACCACACTGTCACATATACCACACTGTCACATATACACCACTGTCACATATACCACACTGTCACATATACCACACTGTCACATATACCACACTGTCACATATACACCACACTGTCACATACACCACACTGTCACATACACCACACTGTCACATATACACCACTGTCACATATACCACACTGTCACATATACCACACTGTCACATACACCACACTGTCACATATACACCACTGTCACATACACCACACTGTCACATATACCACACTGTCACATATACCACACTGTCATATATACACCACTGTCACATATACACCACTGTCACATATACCACACTGTCACATATACACCACTGTCACATATACACCACTGTCACATATACCACACTGTCACATATACACCACTGTCACATATACACCACTGTCACACATATACCACACTGTCACACATACACCACTGTCACACATACACCACTGTCACACATACACCACTGTCACGTATACCACACTGTCACGTATACCACACTGTCACATATACCACACTGTCACATACACCACACTGTCACATATACACCACTGTCACATACACCACACTGTCACATATACCACACTGTCACATATACCACACTGTCATATATACACCACTGTCACATACACCACACTGTCATATATACACCACTGTCACATACACCACACTGTCACATATACACCACTGTCACATATACACCACTGTCACATATACACCACTGTCACATATACACCACTGTCACACATATACCACACTGTCACACATACACCACTGTCACACATACACCACTGTCACACATACACCACTGTCACACATACACCACTGTCACGTATACCACACTGTCACATATACCACACTGTCACATATACCACACTGTCACATATACAACACTGTCACATATACACCACTGTCACGTATACACCACTGTCACGTATACACCACTGTCACGTATACACCACTGTCACGTATACACCACTGTCACGTATACCACACTGTCACGTATACCACACTGTCATATAATACAACACTGTCACATATACCACACTGTCACATATACCACACTGTCATATAATACAACACTGTCATATATGCCACACTGTCATATATGCCACACTGTCATATAATACCACACTGTCATATAATACCACACTGTCATATATACCACACTGTCATATAATACCACACTGTCATATAATACCACACTGTCATATAATACAACAATGTCATATAATACAACACTCATATATACAACACTGTCATATATACAACACTGTCATATAATACAACACTCATATATACAACACTCATATATACCACACTGTCATATATACCACACTGTCATATATACCACACTGTCATATATACCACACTGTCATATAATACCACACTGTCATATAATACAACACTGTCATATAATACAACACTGTCATATATACCACACTGTCATATAATACAACACTGTCATCTATTACAACACTGTCATATATACAACACTGTCATATAATACAACACTGTCATATATACAACACTGTCATATATACCACACTGTCATATATTACAACACTGTCATATAATACAACACTGTCATATAATACAACACTGTCATATAATACAACGCTGTCATATATACAACACTGTCATATAATACAACACTGTCATATATACAATACTGTCATATAATACCACACTGTCATATATACCACACTGTCATATAATACAACACTGTCATATAATACCACACTGTCATATATACAACACTGTCATATAATACAGCACTGTCATATATACCACACTGTCATATATACAACACTGTCATATAATACAGCACTGTCATATATACCACACTGTCATATATACCACACTGTCATATATACAACACTGTCATATAATACAACACTGTCATATATACAACACTGTCATATAATACCACACTGTCATATAATACAACACTGTCATATAATACAACACTGTCATATAATACAACACTGTCATATATACAACACTGTCATATAATACCACACTGTCATGTATACCACACTGTCATATAATACAACACTGTCATATATACTACACTGTCATATATACTACACTGTCATATATACTACACTGTCATATATACAACACTGTCATATAATACCACACTGTCATATACACAACACTGTCATATAATACCACACTGTCATATATACAACACTGTCTTATAATACAACACTGTCATATAATACAACACTGTCATATATACAACACTGTCATATAATACCACACTGTTATATATACAACACTGTCATATAATACAACACTGTCATATAATACCACACTGTCATATAATACCACACTGTCATATATACAACACTGTCATATAATACCACACTGTTATATATACAACACTGTCATATAATACAACACTGTCATATAATACCACACTGTCATATAATACCACACTGTCATATATACAACACTGTCATATAATACAACACTGTCATATATACAACACTGTCATATACCACACTGTCATATATACAACAGTGTCATATAATACAACACTGTCATATATACCACACTGTCATATATACCATACTGTCATATATACAACACTGTCATATAATACAACACTGTCATATATACAACAGTGTCATATAATACAACACTGTCATATAATACAACACTGTCATATATACCACACTGTCATATATACCATACTGTCATATATACCACACTGTCATATAATACAACACTGTCATATAATATAGCACTGTCATATAATACAACACTATCATATGTACAACAATGTCATATAATATAACACTGTCATATAATACAACACTGTCATATAATATAACACTGTCATATAATATAGCACTGTCATATAATACAATGCTGTCATATGTACAACAATGTCATATAATATAACACTGTCATATAATACAACACTGTCATATAATACAACACTGTCATGTATACAACACTGTCATATAATACAACACTGTCATATAATACAACATTGTCATATAGTACAACACTGTCTTATAATACAATACTGTCATATATACACCACTGTCATATAATACAACACTGTCATATAATACAACACTGTCATATAATACAACACTGTCATATAATACAACACTGTCATATAATACCACACCGTCATATAATGCCACACTGTCATATAATACAACAATGTCATATATACAACAATGTCATATATACAACACTGTCATATAATACAACACTTTCATATAATACAACACTGTCATACATACATCACTGTCATATAATACAATAATGTCATGTATTACAACACTGTCGTATATACAACACTGTCATATAATACAACACTGTCATGTATTCAACACTGTCATGTATTCAACACTGTCATGTATTACAACGCTGTCGTACAATACAACGCTGTCATACAATACAACGCTGTCATATAATACAACGCTGTCATATAATACAACACTGTCATATATACAACACTGTCATATATACCACACTGTCATATAATACAACACTGTCATATGTACAACACTGTCATATAATATAACACTGTCATATAATATAGCACTGTCATATAATACAATGCTGTCATATGTACAACAATGTCATATAATATAACACTGTCATATAATACAACACTGTCATATAATACAACACTGTCATGTATACAACACTGTCATATAATACAACACTGTCATATAATACAACATTGTCATATAGTACAACACTGTCTTATAATACAATACTGTCATATATACACCACTGTCATATAATACAACACTGTCATATAATACAACACTGTCATATAATACCACACTGTCATATAATACAACACTGTCATATAATACAACACTGTCATATAATACAACACTGTCATATATACAACAATGTCATATATACAACACTGTCATATAATACAACACTTTCATATAATACAACACTGTCATACATACATCACTGTCATATAATACAATAATGTCATGTATTACAACACTGTCGTATATACAACACTGTCATATAATACAACACTGTCATGTATTCAACACTGTCATGTATTCAACACTGTCATGTATTACAACACTGTCATGTATTACAACACTGTCGTATATACAACACTGTCGTATATACAACACTGTCATATAATACCACATTGTCATGTATTCAACACTGTCATGTATTCAACACTGTCATGTATTCAACACTGTCATGTATTCAACGCTGTCATCTAATACAACGCTGTCATACAATACAAAGCTGTCATACAATACAACGCTGTCATACAATACAACGCTGTCATACAATACAACGCTGTCATATAATACAACGCTGTCATATAATACAACGCTGTCATATAATACAACACTGTCATATATACAACACTGTCATATAATACAACAATGTCATATAATACAACAATATCGTTTTTATATATATATATATATATACACACACACACACAACAATACTATATATATAAACCTCTCCCCCCCCCCCACCCCCCCCCCACCCCCAGGAGGGTGGTACAGACTGGAACCTGATAGTGTTACATTGAGATGTTCAGGCTGCATTCAGTGTAGAATAACGAATTAGTGAGTTACCGCCTGATCAAGGGGTTCTGGAGTTTTATGTTTAAAAAAAACTGTGGTGTGGAGTCAAGACAAGAATCAAGGCTCTCAGAGTGATCTTTTTCTTCCTAAAGTGACAGATCCTGAGGAAGGGTGTCCAGACTGGAGTGAGGGATGTTTGGGAATGATGGGGTCCTTGGCCAAGAGATAGGAAGCACAGGGTCCGTACAGATGGGAATTTCTCAGGTTGGAGGTAAAATCAATGACCGCAGATGCTGGAAACCAGATTCTGGATCAGTGGTGCTGGAGGAGCACAGCAGTTCAGGCGGCATCCGAGGAGCAGCGAGATCGACATTTCGGGCAAAAGCCCTTCATCAGGAGTAAAGGCAGTGAGCCTGAAGCATGGAGAATAAGATTAGATTATATTCCCTGTAGTGTGGAAACAGGCCCTTTGGGCCAACCAGTCCACACCGACCCGCCAAAGTGTAACCCACCCAGACCCATTCCCCTTCACCTAACACTACGGGCATTTCAGCATGGCCAATTCACCCTAACCTGCACATCTTTGTGACTGTGGGAGGAAACCGGAGCACCCGGAGGAAACCCACGCAGACACGGGGAGAACATGCAAACTCCACACAGACAGACAGCCTGAGGTGGGAATTGAACCCGGGTCTCTGGCGCTGTGAGGCAGCAGTGCTAACCACTGTACCACAAAAGTGGTATTCTCCAGGGACTGGTGTTGGGGCCATTGCTTGTTAGGATTTATGCAAACGGTTTGGAGATTGGCATTGGTGGCAATGTCTCTAATTTTGCAGATGATATCTAAGCCAGAGAGGGTTAGTGGCTTGCACGGTTCGGTGGTTTGGCCATGCTAAATTTCCCCTTCGGGTCCAGCGATGTGCAGGCTAGATTGTTTAACCAATGTGGGATTACAGGGATGGGGCTCGGACGGATAGGACCGCTTTCATGCTGTAAGGTTTCTGTGGTTCTGTTCTGTCCACAAGAATTATGCTGAGTGACTTCAGGGGGACATTAACAAGTTGGCCAAACGGGCAGGCGCCTGGCAAATGAAATTCAATGCAGAGAAATGCGAGGTAACACTTTTGGTCGAAGAAACGTACGAAGGGAATGCGGACTTAATGGTACAACGTTGAGGGGAGGGGATGAACAGAGGGACCTCAGGATCCAAGTGCATACTTCTCCGAATATGGAACAGTACAGCACAGGAACAGCCAGTCAAGTAGAACCAGTTGTTAAGAAGGCTTCTACAATCCTTGGGTTTATAAATGGAGGTACAGAGTATACAAACAAGGAAGCGATGCCACACCTCGACAAATCATTGGTCAGACTGCATTGGAGTATTGTGTTCAGTTCTGGGCACCTTATTGAAGGAAAATGTTGAAGTCCTGGGCAGAGTGCGATGGAGATTTACTAGAATGATACCAGGAATGGAGGATTTAGATACAATAGAAGAGAATAGAAATTGGGCTTAATCTCCTTGGAGCAGAATAGATGGAGAGGTGACCTTATTGAGGTGTTCAAAATGATGAATAATTTTGGCAGGGTAAAGAAGGATCTTCAACTAGTGGGTATATCAGTAACCGGAGGATCTCAATTTCAAGGTTGCCAGCGAAGAGAGCTCGGAGTGAGATGAGGAGAAACCTCTTTGCTCGGAGAGTTGTTCGAATTTGGAGTGCGCTGCCTGGGAGAGTAGGGGAGGCAGATTCCAGAGGAGGTTTCAAAAGAGAGCTGGAGATATATTGTGAAAGGGATGGAGGAAGAGGCTGATGGAGATCGCGCTGGAGAGTGGGACCGGCTGGGTAGCTCTTTGAGGAACTGGTATGGACATGGTGGGTCAAATGGCCTCCTTCTGTAAAATTTGGTGATTCTGTGCAATCTAATCAAGATGATTGTGTGTTTTATAGATAACCAGGAGTGAGTTATATCAGGTACCATGAGATTGAAATGCCGAGTGTGATTGGGTTTGTATGATTTGTAGCTGCCCGAACAAATAAGAGAAAAATATTCTCTGTACTTTTGCTGCTGTTGTCCTTTTAGGTGGTAGAGATCATGGGTTTGGAAAATGCTGTCAACCTAGCATTAGTGAGTTGTTGTAGTGTATCTTGTGGATGGTATACACTGTTGCGATGGTGTTTTGGTTAATGAACAGTGATTGTAGCAAGGTCAGCCAGGTGAACCTCATAGAATATTGAGTTCCCTGGTTGGAGCTGTTAACCTGTTCGAACCAGGGAGCCCTGGCTGACAGATATAACCGGGAGTGTTAGATGTTCTGTTGACTCTGAGGATGCTGGGTCCGTGTCAGGGACTCTCCATGTGTAAATAAAGGGTGACTTGGTGACAGGATACCAGCTTCTGTGGAGTTATTTCAGTGGCGACTAGAGAAAAGCACGCTCCTAAAGAAATTTGCTCCCAACCTCAACCTGAGCTATAAATCTTCTCAAAACTCGCTAAGTCATCTTTGAGTTGGGGGTAAACATTTCTGGTATTGTATTGTTATTTGGGAAGCTTGTCTGACTTGATCCTGCTGTTGAAGACTGGGCCCAGTATGTGGAAAGAATGCGATTTTTTTTTTCTGAGCAAATAACAATGAGGTAGGTGGAAAACAACAAGTGATTTTCCTGAGAGGCTTGTGGATCCGCAGCTTTTTCAGTTATTAGAAGCCCTGAGGCAGATACTAAATCCTTTCCAGAGTTGACAGATTCAGTTAAGGAATCTTACGACCTCAAGCCTCCTCTAATTCTGAGACACTATCAGTTTTACTCGGCAATTCGAGAACCAGGGGAGTCCACAATCTGGACTTTTGACCAGGTTAAGATGCCTGGCAGAGGATTGTGACTTTGGTTTAACTGTTAAAGAGATGCTGAGAGATCATTAGTGATGTAACCATGCAAAAGCACCTAGCTGCAGCCCAACTGGACTTCAAGCAGACACTACAACTGGCTTTGTCATGGGAAAATGCAGCAAGTGGAGGAGATGATTGGCAGGGTATTCCAATGGAAGTGGACACCCTTGCCAGTCTGACTGAGCTCAGGGAACACCGCTTGAGTGAAGGTAATTGCAGAGTATCACTCATAACAGATCCTGCGCAAAGGAATTCCAGGTCAGCCCACACCAAAACCCCAAAACCAATCCAAGCATTGGCCAAATAATTAAAATTTTCGGCAGGATCCAGGCTGACAAGCCAATATAGTTGCTACTGGTATGTGGACACAAGACAGCAAAAGAGTCACACTGGACCGAAATTGAGTACAAGAACTCATAGGTCAATATCCAGGAAAGTGACAACTCGGAGAGTCCACTTGGATCGGGTTTGGGCCAATTGAATTGCTTAGCATTGTCCAAATCAGAGCCATTCAAAATAATCATCCAACAAAGTGGTTACCTGGTTCGAAAGGTGGGCAATACCGGCGCAGCTGTATCAGTGATCAGTGCCAAAATTCACTCTGGACTCCAACCCTTAGGTTATCGCAGGACCTCAGCTAGACTGAGAGCCTATACTGGTGAACCTTTACAGATTAAGGGTAGACTTTGGTCCTAGCCTGTTGTGAGAAGCAGTTGATTCAGTTACACTGATTGTAGGAAAAGGCTTGGGCCCAAGCTCCTTGGGGCGAAATTGGTTGAGAAATCTTCACCTAGTTTGGCTCAACATTGTTTTGATTAGAAAATGGCTGCCTGAGTAAAGTCCTAATCCAATACCTGGAAGATTTTCAGGAATGTCTTGGAACTATCAAAGGCATCAAGGCCACCTTACATGTTGCCCGGAAGCAAATTCCATGACACTGCAAGGCTTGCCCAATGCCAGTTGCTTTGTGGGCAGAAATAGAAGCAGAAATCAGAAGGCTTAAAAGCGAAGGAATCATCAAACCAGTCCAACTTGTGGAATTGGCAACACCCATTTGTACAGATTGTGAAGCCCAACGGATTAGTTTATCTTTGTGGGGATTTTAAACAAACAGTAAACTGCTTTCCACAGTTGGATGAATTCACGGTGCCTTACACTGAGTTTTTATATGCAAAGCTGGCAGGTAGGGTTGGAGTGTGGTGGGGTGGGTGCGGGGGGTTTGCTGTCCTTCATGAGCCATGTGTACTTGCAAATGTGTTTAAGTGAGGATTACCAGGAGTATCCTACAATAAATACCCGTATAAGGGTTTGTACCAATATACAAGACTGCCGTTTGGGATATCGTCAGCCTGTGCAATTTTTCAGCGAACAATGGAGAACATTTTACAGGGTCTGAACCAGCTTGCCATTTATCTCGATGACATGCAAATAACAGGGAAGATCAATAAGGAACACTTAGAAAACTTAGACCTAGTTCTTAGATGTTTCTCCCAGGCCGACGTATGCCTTAGAAGGAAACAATATGTGTTCCAGGCACCCCAAGTGACCAACTTGGGTTACAGAGTGGACAGGATAGTGTTACACCCTGGGAGATAAAGTGAGGGTGACCAAAAGTGCCCTGGAGTTTAAGTCTTTCCTTGGCCTGGTGAATTATTGTGGGAAATTCTTGTGTAAGTTGGCCTCCATCTTGGCATCTTTGCATCGACACCTAAAAAAAGAGAATGGTCACATAGCCAACCCATGGCGTAGCCACAAGGATAGGAAATTTGAAGCTGGTGGATGTAGTGCCATTCGAGCAGGCTGCCTTGTCCTGGATGTTGTTAAATGCTGTTGGAGCTGCACCCATCCAGACAAGTAGGGAGTATCCCTTCACACTCCTGACTTGTGCCGTGTAGATGATAGACAGGCTTTGGGGGTGCTAACTTTAACAAATGAAGGACGCACATCGGAACATTTTGCTTAAAATCAATTCATTGAATGAGCAATTTCAAGAGAAGGGATTTACATCACACAACGCAATGTGAATTATAAAGCAGCATCAGTCATGGGGAGACCCTGACTGAAAGCCAGCATCTTATAGGCAGAATGTTGAAACAGAAACAGTCAATAATTTAAAATTCCATTAGAGCTTTATCTGTGTCGAAACCCGTGCTGAATCTGCCCTGTGCACCTGGAAGGTATAGATGAGAGGGAATTTTAAATGCTATCTGACTTTGTTCTGTACCTGTCCTGGGAGGGTTTGATGTGCTCAATGTGAAGAGAGCTTCACTCTGTATTTCACCCCGCATTGCCCCTGTCCTGGGAATGTTTGATGGGGACACTGTAGGTGGGGCCTAACTCGATTTCTAACCCCGTGCTGTCTATGTCCTGGAAGTGATCAATGTTGAGGGAAGCTTTACTTTCAGTTTAAAAGAGTAAAGAGAGCTTTACTCTGTATCTCATGCCATGGTGTCCCTTACCTGGGAGTGTTTGAATGGGGCTAGTCGTGAGGAGCCTAGGAGAAGGGGGGTATTGAAGACAGAGGCCATACCACCCCACCCCCTCAACATCTCTGCATGACACACAGAGCCATACTCGCTGGCTTCATCTGGTAGTCACAACCCGCTGAGACAACACCACGCCTGTCCCGGCATTGTATCCACCGAACCTGCCATCCTACCCCACATGTGACTGAGCAGCTCTGCCATGGCCCAGGATGCCAGCTGGTGGAGGAGGCTTTGGTCTGGGACAGTGGTGGGTTAAGCCGGATGCGGGTGGGCCGTGGTGGTCTGTAAAGCGAGAGGGTACGCCGTTTGGGAGTGGGCAGTTTTGCATTGTGCAGGTCACTTGAGGGCTCCCTCTTACCCGGCTGGCCATACTGCAGTGTGACTTTGGTAATCGAGCGAGGGGTTAGAGTTGGAGTGAACTTGCGACTGGGCGTTGTGGTTCTGTGATTGGGCACTGTGGATGTGGTTCTACGACTGGGCACTGTGAGTCTGATTCTATGACTGGGCAGTGTGGATGTTGTTCCACGACTGGGGACTGTAGGTGTGGGTTTGCGATTGGACACTGTGGATGTTGGCAGGTGACTGGACACTGTAGGTGTGGGTTTGCGATTGGACACTGTGGATGTTGGTGTGTGACCGGGCACTGAGAGTGTGGGTCTGCGTCTGGGTAGTGTGGATGTTGACAGGTGACTGGGCACTGTGGATGTGGGTCTACGACTGGCTACTGTGGGTGTGGGTCTATGACTAGGCACTGTGTCCTTGGTTGTTGTGTGGAGGGTTGGTGTCAGAGGGTGGCTGAGAGTAGCCAGCGCGTCTTCACCAATGTGGATAGTTAGCATCTCAGCTGGCGTGTGAGTGGGCACCGTGACACCATGCACCATTGTGGGACTTGTGACATTGGGGATGTTGAACTCAGTCAGTGTGGGATTGGGCAGTGCACTGTGGCTGGTTAGTGTCACAGCGGTCTTGCGGGTGGGCTTTCTGTCGCCTGCCTGCTCCCTAGGAATGTAGTAAGAGTAAAGGACCCTGACGACCCGCTGCCTGCTCGGGGTATACACCTGCAAAACCAGCGGCTCGGTCAGCCCGCCACGTGTCACTGCACCGAGCACGTCTCGCTGTGGGCTCCAGCCCAAGTACCGCAGATCCACCCCTCCCACGCTCAGGAGGCTGTCAAAACCTGAGATCTGAGTGTCCCCGTTCAGGATGTAGCTGCCGTTCAACCTCTTCAGGGCTAGGTAGGCCGTGAGCCGAGTCTGCCCTCGCCGGTGCTCCTGGCGTGCTTTGAAGTTGGCCGCCCCGATGGGGATCACAGCCACGTCGCTGTAGTTGACCCTGGAAGAGATCCACGGGAGGCTTCAGTTATTAACAGCCTTTCAATTGCAGCCTGTGTGACAAATCTGTCTGAGTGTGGGGGCTGGTAGGTGAGTTGAAGGAGGGGGAGGAGGTGGAGAGGCAAGGCTGTTGGGGTGAAGAGAACAGGTTATGGAGAGATCCAAGGAGTCGCGAGGGCCAGGTAATAATCCCTGGAATTGTTTGTATATCGGGGTTGGGTGGAAAGTGGCAGGGAGAGCAATGAATCTTTCAAGGGGCAAGTGCTGAATGTTGGGGGCAGTGGTGCTCACTGGGTGGCAGCTGCCTCGCAGAGCCAGGGACCCCGATTCGATTCCACCTTTGGACAACTGGCTGTGCAGAGTTTGTTAAAAACCACACCACACCAAACTAGAGTCCAACAGGTTTATTTGGAAGCATTAGCTTTTGATCGGTTGTTTCTTCATCAGGTGGTTGTGAAGCAGGGCCATAAGACACAGAATTTATAGCAAAAGTTTACAGTGATACAATAATACATTGAATAAACCTGGATTGTCAAGTCTTTCTTCTTTTAGAATGGATTTGCTGGTTTCGGGTTTTTAATATGCAAATCCCAGAACTTCTTTTAAGTTACATTCTCAGGATAATTTCAGGTTTTACAACAAAAGGTGACATCTCAGCTCAGACAATGCCTTAAAGGTGTGAGTCAGACCAATCTTAAATCTTACACTGCATGCATTGACTGCTTGCAGGATCTGCATTTTTTTGAGCAAAATAGAATCTATCTGCAAATATAATTCTGCAATACAAATTCATTCCATAGACGTATATGTGTGTGCACACAGGCAAGAGAAGAGAGAATGTGAGAGAGAGTGAGCGTGTGCATGTGAGTGCTTGTGACAGAGTGAGTGTTTGCGTGTGTGCAAGCTTGGTAGTATGAGTGAGTGAGAAGGCGTGTGTGTGTGTGGGAGGTGTATGTGTGTGCCTTTGAGAGAGGGTCTGCAGGAATTCTTTCAAAGTGTCAGCAGTGATCCCAATGAGTCAACCGACAAACCAGAACAATCGCTGAGATCTGTAGAGGAGCGACCAAAGACGGAGTCGATTTGGACCCCAGTGGAAGGCTGCTGCCCTGGGCTTGACATGTATGCTCAAACCGTCTGGAAATACATAAATGCCAGACTCATCAGCCATACCCACAAGGTAGAGCAAAACATCACCCAATCATAACGCATTGCCACCCATGCTCTCAAAACCAATTGTAGCATTGTCATCAGACCAGCAGAAAAAGGAGAACCCATCGTCATTCAGAATAGAACAGATTACAGTAAGGAATTGTACCACCAACTGAACAACCAGGAACATTATAGGCAACTACTGGCCAATCCGACCAAAGATCACATCCATGAACTAAACACATTGATCACGACTTTTGATTGTCTTTCAGAGTTCCCTATACCATCTTGTGGAGGGGACTTCTATTGCCTTCCGAAGACACACAAAGCCAACACACCAGGACGACCCATCATATCAGGCAATGGGACCCGATGTGAGAACCTCTCTAGCTATGCTGAAGGCAGCATTTAGCCCATTATACATGGGACCCCCAGCTTCTGTTCAAAGAATCTCTATAAGTGTGGAAACACGGCCTTTGCCCCAACACGTCCAAACTGTATATAAGACACCCCGAAGCCCTTGATTAGATTTTAGTCTGTAACTCACTCCCGAGTATCTGTTATTCTGTATATAACCCACCCTGAACCCCTCGATTAGATTCTAGCCTGTAACACACTCCCAGGGTATCTGTTATTCTGTATATAACCCACCCTGAACCCCTCGATTAGATTCCAGTCTGTAACTCACTCCCCGGTATCTGTTATTCTGTATATAACCCACCCTGAACCCCTCGATTAGATTCTAGCCTGTAACACACTTCCAGGGTATCTGTTATTCTGTATATAACCCACCCTGAACCCCTCGATTAGATTCCAGTCTGTAACTCACTCCCGGGGTATTTGTTATTCTGTATATAACCCACCCTGAACCCCTCGATTAGATTCCAGTCTGTAACTCACTCCCGGGGTATCTGTTATTCTGTATATAACCCACCCTGAACCCCTCGATTAGATTCCAGTCTGTAAGTCACTCCCGGGTATCTGTTATTCTGTATATAACCCACCCTGAACTCCTCGATTAGATACCAGGCTGTAATGCAGGCAGAAAAGGCCGGTTTACATGAATTTCTTTGTCCCTAGGGATTGCACAATATACACACACACGCGCACACAGAGAGAGGGATGAGAGGGCTCTGTGCCTCAGCTGCTGAGTTTTTATTGACAAAGTTCATGGACCAGCTTTGTTTTGAACACATTGCATTGCATCAATTTGAGTTCGACATAAACGAGGGGGGAGGGAACAAAACAAGAATGCCCACCTTTCTCAGTGGGAGTCCCGAAACGGTTGGTCCACGTTGCAGCTTTAGAGTCTCTGCTTCAAGAGTGGGAGATGGAGGGAGAGACGCTACAGATTTGTTACAAAAACACAGCACCCACAGACCAGTTGACCACTATGGACATTTCAGCACTCTACGCCAGCATCCTCCATGATTACGGCACCACGGCAACAGCCACAGTACTCAACACCAACAACTGCCAATCTCCGAACACCGTCCTACAACTCATCCGCTTTATCTTAAATCACAACATCTTCACCTTTAACAACCGGTTCTTCATCTAGACCCACGGAACAGCACAAAATAGCCGAGCAGAGGTTGCTGCCAGGATCGGTGCCCATGAGGATGGCTTCAACTGCGACCTTGGTTTCATGTCACACTACAGGTGGCCCCACTACACTGTACACTCTCACGCACATACACACTTACACACTCCCTCTCTCTTACTCAAGCTCTCTCTCTCATGCAGACACATACACCTCACACACACACACACCCTCACAGGCTTGTGCCCTGTCACACTTGTGCACACACATACACACACTCTACCAAGCTTGCGCACATGCAAACGCACACTCTCAAGTGCATTCACATGCATTCAATCACATACACACACTCACAATCTGTCTCCTGCATGTCATATGAGTTTGTAGGGTGAATTTGCATTTGCAGAATTATATTTACAGACAAGATTTGGAGACGCCAGTGTTGGACTGGGTTGGACAAAGTTAAAAATCACACAACACCAGGTTATAGTCCAACAGGCTTATTTGGAAGCACTAGCTTTCGGAGCCTGCCCCTTCATCCAACTGACGAAGGAGCAGCGCTCCGAAAGCTAGTGCTTCCAAATAAACCTGTTGGACTATAACCTGGTGTTGTGGAATTTTTATATTTACAGATACATTCTATTTTGCTCAAAAAATGCCGAACCTGCAAGCAGCCAGTGCAGGCAGTGAATCTATATAATATTTGTAAATTTCACTTTGGAAATAGAACCTGTCTGACTCACACCTTTAAGGCATTGTCTGAGCTGAGATGTCACCTTTTGTTATAAAACCTGAAATTATCTCGAGAATGTGATTTAAACCAGCAAATCCATTCGAAAAGAAGGAAGACTTAACAATCTAGGTTTGTTCAATTGTATCCTAGAATGTTTTGCGATAAATTATGTCTTATGGTCCTGCTTCACAACCACCTGATGAAGGAGCGGCACTTCGAAAGCTAGTGCTTCCAATAAACCTGTTGGATCATAACCTGGTGTTGTGTGATTTTTAACTTTGTACACCCCAGTCCAACACCGGCATCTCCAAATCCTATATGGAGCTTGTGTTTGCATGGACTTCCTCCGGGTGCTCCGGTTTCATCCCACAGTCCAAAGGTGTGCAGGTTAGGTGAATTGGCCATGCTAAATTGCCCCGTAATGTCCAGGGATAGCCATGGGAAATGCAGTGTAGGGGTTAGGTCTGGGTGGGATGCTCTTCGGGGAGGTTGGTGCGTACTCAATGGGCCGAATGGCCTGCTTCCACACTGTAGGGAATCAATGATTTCTGTCGTGCAGTTGCATGGCAGAGAGGCCCAATGAAGTGAAAAGGCTGGAACTTGGAGGGGGGGCGACGTTGAGGGATGTGGCAAGATTGAGAAGCGTAGTGGACTCTGACTCACGTCCTCTTGTGGAAGCGGTGGATAATTCGCCTGCAAGCCGAGTCCTTCCCGCCACACATCCCACATTTGTTGTACCGCTTCCTCGATCCGATGACCCCGTCGCAGCCTGTCTTGACGCACCGACTCCGGACGCAAACGGCATCACTGTGCGGAGTGCACCGAGTCCCGTCCTTCACCTATAAAAGAGGGGAGGGCGTGGCACAATGGAAGAGCTGGGGTGGGAAGGGGAATGTGGGATGGGGAGGGGAGTCTGTCACCACAGTCAGACACCGCTGAGGGGTGTCTGCAGGAGGCTTTCAGGGTCGTGTCTTCACCCAAACCATCTCAAATCCAACATTACCACTCCATCAGTCGACACTCAATCATGAGCAGAGGTATGGAAAGGGTCGAAAACAGCTATAAGCTGCTCACTGATGCCCCGTTTGGGTTCCGCCTGGACCACTCAGCTCCTGGCCTTGATTCAAACATGGACAAAAGAGCTGAATTCCAGACGTGAGTTGAGAGTGACAGCTCTTGACACTGGTGTCAAGGAGCCCCTGCAAAACTGTAAACAATGGGATTTGGGGGCAGAATTTGGAGTAATAGCTGGCACATAGGAAGATGGTTGTGCTTGTTGTAGGTCAGTCATCTCAGCTCCAGGACTTCTCTGCAGGAGTTCCTCAGAGTAGTGTCCTCAACTCAATCATCTTCAGCTATTTCATCAATGACCTTCCTTTCACCATAAGGTCAGAAGTGGGGATGTTCACTGATGACTGCACAATGTTCAGCACCATTTACCACTCCCCAGGTACTGAAGCAGTCCATGTTCAAATGCAACAAGATCTGGACATTATCCAGGCTTGAGCTGACAAGTAGCAAGGAACATTTTCGCCACACAAATGCCAGGCAATGACCATCTCCAATAAGAGACAATCTAACCACCAGATCTTGGCATTGAATGGTGTAACCATCACTGAACCTCTCCCTATCAACATCTTGGCAGTTACTAATGACTAGAAACTGAATGAACTAGCCTTATAAATACAGTGCTACATGAACAGATCAGAAGCTAGGAATCCTGCAATGGATAACTCACCTCTTAGAGTCATAGAGATGTACAGCACAGAAGCAGACCCTTTGGTCCAACTCATTCATGCCAACTAGATATTGTAATCAATCTAGTCCCACCTGCCAGCACCCGACCCATATCCCTCCAAACCCTTCATATTCATATACAGCATTGAAAAGGCATCTGGATGGGTAATTGTACCAGCCTCCACCACTTCCTCTGGCAGTTCATTTCATACATGTACCACCCTCTGGGGGGAAAAGTTGCCCCTTAGGTCCCTTTTGATGCCCCATTCAGGAGTTTGATGGATTACTCTCCAACTGGCGAGATGGGTGCAGCTCCAACAACAATTAAGCCTGATGCCACCCAGGGTAAAGCAGCCTGTTGGATTGACATCGATCCATCACTTTCAACCTCTCCTCCCTCCCTCCCACCGACGCTCAGTAGCAGCGGTGTGGACCGTCTACAAGATGCCCTGCAGAAATTCCCCAAAGATCCTCAGGCAGCACCTTCCAAATCCATGACCATTTCCATCCAGAAGGACAAGGGGCAGCAGGTACATGGGAACACCAGCCCCCTGCAAGTTCCCCATCCTGATTTGGAAACATGTCATCATTCCTTCAGTGCCGCTGGGTCAAAATCCTGGAATTCCCTCCCTAAGCACATTGTGGGCCAACCCACAGCACATGGCCTGTAACAGTTCAAGAAGGCAGCTCACCATCACCTTCATGAGGGGTAACTAGGCATTGGCAGCAAATGCTGGCCGAGCCAATAGACTTCATGTTGACTAAAATGTATTGAAAGAAACAACTGACCTTGATGTTGAAAACCGTGACTTGTGAGGTGCCCTTGAGGAGGCAGTTCAGTTTACAGAGGTCAGCCTCGCGAATTCCATGATAGTAAGGCTCCCACTCCTGGTGGTAACCCTGCCCATTGGGAGCAGGTACGTTTCTGGCCTCACACTGTTCAGCCCGATACGTCCGACCTGTCACATCCGAGAATGGTCACATAACTGGGAGGCGGTTTGCTGACATTTCCCCAGCGGGTGCTTGCTTATGTCTACCTTGTGGATATTAATGTGAGGTTGACTGTAAGAGTGACTGTGTGTGAGGAAGGGTGACTTAGAGCGTGCATATGTCACGAGGGACATGGCTAGGATAAATAGCCAAAGTCATTTCCCTGGGGTGGGGGAGTCCAGAACTAGAGGACATAAGGGAAAGAGATAAAAGGGACCTAAGGGGCAACGTTTTCACCCAGAGGGTGGTACGTGTATGGAATGAGCTGCCAGAGGAAGCTGTACATCTCTATGAGAGTGGTGCGTGCATGTGTGAGAGTGCAGTGTGCAAGAAACAGTGTGACAGGGTGAGTGTGCAAAAGGCTGACAGTGTGCAAAAGGAGGGCAAGCATGTGTGTGAGAGAGAGTGGGAGACTAAGGGAAGATGTGTCTGAAGTTGTGTGCCTAAGCTGGGCGAATGGGAGATGGTGTGAGAGTGTGTAGGAGTATGATCAGGTCAAACACCATGTGGTTGGGCACATTTGATCAAAGGGTCAGTACGATGCATTGTATAAGAAAAACCAGGAGTTATACTTGGACACTCACCACTGTCAGGACAAGGAGCAAGGTTACAAGACTGGAAGACATCTCTCCGTCCCTGACAATATCTCCCAAAGGCAGCAGGAAGTGGGTTGTCACAGCGACGTCGAGAGAACTGAACACCACCACCACAGGTCCGGGAACATTGGCCCCAAGACCCCCAGGATCCCCAGTTACCATCAATGGGCTTCTGTAATAAAAGAGAAAAGAGCATTCAGGATAAACTTTCCAAACACTGTCCCCCATTCCCAAAACAAGCACAGCACTGAGTTAGATACAGGGTACACCTCTGTCAACACTGTTCTCATCAAACACTCCCAGGACAGGGACAGCACGGGGTTAAATACAGAGTAAAGCTCTCTCTACACTGTCCCCCAGCAAACCCTCCCAGGACAGGGACAGCGCGGGGTTAGATACAGAGTAAAGCTCCCTCTACACTGTCCCCCATCAAACACTCCCAGGACAGGGACAGCACGGGGTTAGATACAGAGTAAAGCTCTTTCTACACTGTCCCCATCAAACACTCCCAGGACAGGGACAGCACGGGGTTAGATACAGAGTAAAGCTCCCTCTACACTGTTCTCATCAAACACTCCCAAGACAGGGACAGCACGGGGTTAGATACAGAGTAAAGCTCTCTCTACACTGTCCCCCATCAAACGCTCCCAGGACACGGACAGCGCGGGGTTAGATACAAAGTAAAGCTTGCTTTACACTGTCCCCCATCAAACACCCCCAGGACAGGGACAGCACGGGGTTTAGATTCAGAGTAAAGCTCCCTCTACACTGTCCCCCATCAAACGCTTCCAGGACAGGGACCGCACAGGGTTAGATACAGAGTAAAGCTCCCTCTACACTGTCCCCCTCTCACCCTAAACCTATGCCGTCTAAGTTCTGGACTCCCCCACCCTAGGGGAAATGATCTTGCCTATTTATCCTATCAATACCACTCATGATTTTATAAACCTCTATAAGGTCACCCCTCAGCCTCCGACACTTCAGGGAAAACAGCCCCAGCCTGTTCAGCCTCTCCCTGTAGCTCAAACCCTCCAACCCTGGCAACATCCTTGTCAATCTTTTCTGAACCCTTTCAAGTTTCACAACATCTTTCCAATAGGAAGGAGACCAGAATTGCACACAGTATTCCAACAGTGGCCTAACCAATGTCCTGTACAGCCGCAACATGACCTCCCAACTCCTGTACTCAATACTCTGAGCGATAAAGGAAAGCATACCAAACACTTTATGGTTGAAAACTATCAGGTTCTGTGGATGTGTCACTCCTCAGTCACAGAGTCATACAGCACAGAAACAGACCCTTCAGTCCAACCAGTCTATGCTGACCATAATGCCAAACTACTATAGTCCCATCTGCTTGTGCTTGATTCATATCCCCCCAAACCTTCCCTATTCACATACTTAGCTAAATGTCTTTTAAATGTTGTAACTGTACCTGCATCCATCCCTTCCTCTGGACACACAAGCCACTCTGTGTAAAAAAAAATTGCTCGTCTTCAAATCTTCCTCCTCTCACCTTAAAAATATGTCCTCTAGTCTTAAACTCGCCCACCCGAGGGATACAACCCTCGTCATGCACCTTGTCCTACCCCTCATGATTCTATAAACGTCGATAAGGCCACCTCAACCTTCTATGCTCCAGTGAAAAAAGTCCCATCCTATCTTTATTGCTCAAACCCTCTATTAACGGCAACGTCCTGGTAAATCTGTTCCGAACCCTCTCCAGCTTAACAACCTCAACATGATGTCCCAACTCCTACACTTAAAGGCCTGAGCAATGAAGGCAAGCACCTTCTTAGCCACCGTATCTATAGTTATTTCCCTATTGATAATTTACTTCAGCTAATTTGATTTAGACCCTCTCCCTAATCCTCTATTAGTTTCTTTGGGAATTCTGGCAAGCTTTTCTGCTGTGAATACTGAAGCACAATAATCCTGCTGCAATTTCCGTTGGTATTTGACAATACCTCCAACCTCAGCCGTCAGTGAGCCAATATTACTGTTAACCAATATTGTCCCTTGCAAATTTCATTTCGTAATCCTTCTTAGCTGCTTTGTGGTCGATTTTTGGTCTTTGTATTGGCCCCATTCTGTGGGATCTGTACTGTTCTTTGCAATGTTATAGCCCTTTCTTTTAGTTTTATGCTGTCCCTCAGCTGCTGAGATATTCATGGCTCTTATTTTGTCTGTGAGGAGGAACGTTTCCTACTCATGGGCACAGGCTGCTTCTGAATGGCATTAAAGAGGTATCTTTGAACTGTTCCTCAGTTGGCTTACCTAATAGCAGAATTTCCCAGTTCACTGTGGACCGTATCTGTCTCATTCCCATTAAAGTCTCTATTACTTAAATACGATGATGTGGGGGTGGTCATATTGGACCGGGGTGGACAAGTTAAAAAAATCGCGCAACACCAGGGTATAGTCCAACAGGTTTAGTAGCGCTCCGAAAGCTAGTACTTCCAAATAAATCTGTCAGACTATAATCTGGTGTTGTGTGATGTTTACCCTACTTAAATACAAAATTCTAGTATCTCTCTCATTTATAAAGGCCACATGATTCAATCATGTTCTGATCACTATTTGACAAATGCTCAGGAACAAGTAGGTCATTCATAAATCAGGCTCATTGCTCACAAAATGCAATATTGCCGGTCCCCTTGTCAGTTCCTAAACACATTGCTGCAGGAAACTACTTTGGACGCACACTCTAGAAGGTTAGATACGGGGGGGAATGTTCCCTCTGTTAAATGGAGAGTAAAGGTTTCTCCACTCTTTCAAATTGAAAGTAAAACTCACTCTACACTGTCCCCCCATCAAACACTCCCAGGACAGGGACAGCACGGGGTTAGATACAGAGTAAAGCTCCCTCTACACTGTCCCCCCATCAAACACTCCCAGGACAGAGACAGCACGGGGTTAGATACAGAGTAAAGCTCCCTCTACACTGTCCCCCATCAAACACTCCCAGGACAGGGACAGCACGGGGTTAGATACAGAGTAAAGCTCCCTCTACACTGTCCCCCATCAAACACTCCCAGGACAGGGACAGCACGGGGTTAGATACAGAGTAAAGCTCCATCTACACTGTTCAAGGAGAAAGTGAGGTCTGCAGATGCTGGAGATCAGAGCTGAAAATGTGTTGCTGGAAAAGCGCAGCAGGTTAGGCAGCTTCTTCAGGGCTTATGCCCAAAACGTCGATTATCCTGCTCCTTGGATGCTGCCTGACCTGCTGTGCTTTTCCAGCAACACATTTTCAGCTCCCTCTACTCTGTTCCCCATCAAACACTCCCAAGACAAGGACAGTACGGGGTTGTAAACGGAGTAAAGCTCCAAGGGTGAACACGAGAGTACTCACTGCCTGTTGCCAATTGGAGACACATTCTCCTCTCATACAGACCCTCCCTTGGCCGCAGTCAGTGCCATCTGCCGCTGGTAGATGTTTGCTGGCATGAATCCACTCCCCCTGCCGCCAGGCTACACACCAAAGAATGCGGCAGGGGTCACTTCCTGGTCTCCACCGATGTCCTGGTCCAAAGGTTAGGCGGCATTGCTGGTCTGCATCGTAATTTCTCCCAGCCAGAGGTGCTGATTCTGCCAGAGATACCTCTGGTTTGTTCAGCAGGCAGTCCGCTGTGTGTGGAAGAGATGGTCAATGTCATTATGGAGGATGGGAACGTGAAGTTGGTGACTGAGAGACAAAGAGGCAGAGAGTGAGAAACAGGGTAATATCAGAGAGAGATGGAGAGGAACAAAAATGAAATTGACATTAGAGACGGGGACACACTGGGATGGAGAGAGGCTGGGGCCAGAGTGAGGCAAGGATGGAGGGACAGTTGAGGGATTGGGCAAGAATATGAAACAAAGACAGAGACAGTGAGAGATTGGATCCAGAGAGCAAGGAGGCAGTGAAAGAAGGAGACTGTGAGATTGTGGGATAAAGAGAGAGATCTAGAGACACAAAGAGTTGGGAGATTGTCTAGAAAGAGAAATTTAGGAACAAAGAAAAAGGAAGAAGCACTGGGATAGAAGGAGATACGTGGAGACATGCACAGGGAAAGACAGAAGACAGCAATCGTGAAAGACGGACAATAAAAGACGCTGCAAGGACCAGCACTCCCTCAGTACTGACCCTCCGACAGTGCGGCACTCCCTCAGTACTGACCCTCCGACAGTGTGGCATTCCCTCAGTACTGACCCTCCGACAGTGCGGCACTCCCTCAGTACTGAACCTCTGACAGTGCGGCACTCCCTCAGTACTGACCCTCCGACAGTGCGGCACTCCCTCAGTACTGACCCTCCGACAGTGCGGCACTCCCTCAGTACTGACCCTCCGACAGTGCAGTGCCCTCTCAGTACTGACCCTCCAACAGTGCGGAGCTCTCTCAGTACTGACTCTCCGACCGTGCGGCACTCCCTCAGTACTGACCCTCCGACTGTGCGGCACTCCCTCAGCACTGACCCTCCGACAGTGCAGTACTCCCTCAGTACTGACCCTCCGACAGGGCGACACTCCCTCAGTACTGACCCTCCGACAGTGCGGCACTCCCCTAGTACTGACCCTCCGACAGTGCGGCACTCCCCTAGTACTGACCCTCCGACAGGGCGACACTCCCCTAGTACTGACCCTCCGACAGTGCGGCACTCCCCTAGTACTGACCCTCCGACAGGGCGACACTCCCCTAGTACTGACCCTCCGACAGTGCGGCACTCCCCTAGTACTGACCCTCCGACAGTGCGGTGCTCTTATAGAGCAGACACATGGCAGATAGGCAAATGGCCTCTTTCTCTGATTCTGTCAGAAAGTTGCGCAGTTTAAATCAGATGTTACTTGAGGGTTAAATCTTCTTTTCATGCCATTTTGCCTTACACGACTGATTGCAAAGAATTTTTCTTGGATTTAGTGTGGGAGCTGGAGATGTTTCAGAATCGTGTGTTTTCAATTTGAACATTTATTGCTTAACTTGGAGTCAGTCCGAGAGGCTGGAAATGAAAACACACACAAACAGTTCCCAAACAACTTTGTGAGACAGATGAGAAACATTCCCCCCATCACTCACACACTCTCTTGTCTCTTGCTCCACTGTCTGTCTTGTTCCTCATTCTCGCTCCCTGCTTCTCTCCATTTGCTTGCTCTCCCACCTTCACCTCTTCCCACCTGCTCTCCCTTTTTCTCCCTCTCCGTTTACTTCCTCTGCTCTCACCCCCCTCCCCATTCTTTCTACACTGTTTTTCTCTTTCCCATGGTTTCACTCTTTTTCTGCTCCCTGTCTTCCTTCTCCAAGCTTAAACTCTTCCTGTTTTTCACCTTTTCCCTGCCCTTTCTCTCCCTCTCTGTCCTTCACGTGCACTCTCTCTGTTTCTCATGTTCCTTTCCTGTTTCTACATTTCTCCCTCGCTATGTTTCACTCTCATCCTCTCCTTTTTGTTTCCTCCCTTGCTCTCATACTCACTTCCTCCCTCTCCCCAATCCTCGCTCTGAGTCCCACTGCTACTCTCCCCTGTCCTCTCACTCCCCATCCCCTTTACATCCTCTCTCCCATCTTTCTCCTCCCCTCTTCCTTCTCCCTCTACTCTCTCTTTCTGTCCTTCCCTCACACTTGCCCCTCCTTTCTCCTCCCCACGGACCCTTCCCCCTTGGTCCCTTCACACTCCCTTTGGCGAATGTATTTTGGAAACTAAGATGCTGGGCACCTGGAACAAACAGAGCAAAGGATGGAGGAACACAGCAGGTCTGGCAGCATTTGCGAAGAGAGAGAAAGTTGACCAGGCTGCTTTCAATTTTTGTTTTAAGCTCCTGGTTATATAGTTTAATATCCCCTCCCCACAAACAGCAGTAATGCTCTTCTCTCCCCAGCACCCACGTCGCGTGCAGGACACAGTGAAGAAACATTGAGTGCAAAAAAACTTTATTCGTATTTCACCACCAGGAAGAAAAATCGCCTGAGTGGCCAGTGACAAGCAGTGCCCTCCTCTGTAAGGGGAATGCATCTGTGAGCGAAAAAGGGGAGGGTAGGGATTTAAATCAAAATAGAGTTGGGGGGGGAAGTGAAATACTCCACACCCCTGAGTGCCTTCATCAATTGTCCTTTCTACACAGGGTCTAATTGCCTGTGTAATTCAGTGTTGACAGGATTGAACGAATAGCTGATTGGTGACAGCAGTAGGTACACGTCACAATGGCTAGTTAGTCATGATAACTAAGACTGTCAGGAACAAAGGTGACAAATCTGGCATCTGGTTGAGGTCATTGATTCTTTTCACCATCTAGGACACCAATCATGTTGACCGAAGCTCGATGATGCCTCCAAAATTAACTCTTTTAGAACCATGAGCTTAAAACAACATCTCCCCCAAAAGCCTTTTCCCCGTTGTTAGTATTTATACGTCCAGGGAATTAATGGCTTTCGTGTCTGCTGCTAAACCTCCCCACCCTCCACCCTCCACCCTCCTCTTCTTTCGGACTTCACAAATTCAGACGGTCCGGAAGTTCCACGATTCTGACATGATCTCTTCAGACATGAAAGATTGGCACAACTTCAGAAAGACCACTGTTCATTTGTTAACCGTTTCTCTGCTGGGCAACCTTTTAGCTTTCGGAGAATCTCCACAGAGGATATCATTCCTCCGAAACCAGGCAGTCGATCTGTTACCATAGGGGACCCTGAATTCTCTACACAGTTGAATCTTCCTTGCGAACTCAGATAATTACCAGGAACAACATCTGGAGGACCTTCAATCTCATGAGTGTCCACCATGGAAGATGGCTGCGGTGTTGATGGAAGGATTCTCTCCTGCTGTGTCCTGGGAACATACACCAGGCAGTTCCCAATTTTTGACCCATCTTGAGGAGTCTGTAGGCATTAGTCTGGTTTCTGCACAGTGGCATCCTCACCCTCATCAATCATCTGTTTAAATTAGGTGAACTTTTCACCTTCATGTATTGGTTAGGAGGGGATGTCTTCATTTTTCCTCCATCTTCCTGGGATTTTTACACCGCCACAATCGAGGTGCTGAGGGGGGATGCTGCTTATTTAGCTTTATCTCTGTTGGTGATGCTGGTAATCCTCCATTGAAGGGCAAATGATGGAACATTATCACTGAACTTCTGTTAGCCAATCATCTGACAGCAAACGTCGGTTACGGTAGCACTTCGTTCATGGGATTGTTTTGCTTTCTGAACAATTTCAGTTGAGGTTGGCTCAAGCGGCTGATCGCTGGCATTTACACTCCAGGCTGCTGGTCGCTGGTGTCCCCTCTGTTCACGGGCATATCCACTGTGGTCGCTCTTCACTGGCATCTGTGGCTGCTGTTCACTGGTGACCCCGCTCTGGGCTGCTGTTCACTGGTGACCCTGCTCTGGGCTGCTGTTCACTGGTGACCCCGCTCTGGGCTGCTGTTCACTGGTGACCCCGCTCTGGGCTGCTGTTCACTGGTGACCCTGCTCTGGGCTGCTGTTCACTGGTGACCCTGCTCTGGGCTGCTGTTACTGGTGACCCTGCTCTGGGCTGCTGTTCACTGGTGACCCTGCTCTGGACTGCTGTTCACTGGTGACCCCGCTCTGGGCTGCTGTTCACTGGTGACCCCTCTCTGGGCTGCTGTTCACTGGTGACCCCACTCTGTGCTACTGTTCACTGGTGACCACTCTCTGGGCTGCTGTTCACTGGTGACCCCTCTCTGGGCTGCTGTTCACTGGTGACCCCTCTCTGGGCTGCTGTTCACTGGTGACCCCGCTCTGGGCTACTGTTCACTGGTGACCACTCTCTGGGCTGCTGTTCACTGGTGACCACTCTCTGGGCTGCTGTTCACTGGTGACCCTGCTCTGGGTTGCTGTTCACTGGTGACCCCACACTGGGCTCCTGTTCACTGGTGACCCCGCTCTGGGCTCCTGTTCACTGGTGACCCCGCTCTAGGCTGCTGTTCACTGGTGACCCTGCTCTGGGCTGCTGTTCACTGGTGACCCTGCTCTGGGCTGCTGTTCACTGGTGACCGTGCTCTGGGTTGCTGTTCACTGGTGACCCCGCACTGGGCTGCTGTTCACTGGTGACCCCGCTCTGGACTGCTGTTCACTGGTGACCCCTCTCTGGGCTGCTGTTCACTGGTGACCCTGCTCTGGGCTGCTGTTCACTGGTGACCCCGCTCTGTGCTGGTGTTCACTGGTGACCCCACTCTGTGCTACTGTTCACTGGTGACCACTCTCTGGGCTGCTGTTCACTGGTGACCCCTCTCTGGGCTGCTGTTCACTGGTGACCCCGCTCTGGGCTACTGTTCACTGGTGACCACTCTCTGGGCTGCTGTTCACTGGTGACCACTCTCTGGGCTGCTGTTCACTGGTGACCCTGCTCTGGGTTGCTGTTCACTGGTGACCCCACACTGGGCTCCTGTTCACTGGTGACCCCGCTCTGGGCTCCTGTTCACTGGTGACCCCGCTCTAGGCTGCTGTTCACTGGTGACCCTGCTCTGGGCTGCTGTTCACTGGTGACCGTGCTCTGGGTTGCTGTTCACTGGTGACCCCGCACTGGGCTGCTGTTCACTGGTGACCCCGCTCTGGACTGCTGTTCACTGGTGACCCCTCTCTGGGCTGCTGTTCACTGGTGACCCTGCTCTGGGCTGCTGTTCACTGGTGACCCCGCTCTGTGCTGGTGTTCACTGGTGACCCCGCTCTGGGCTGCTGTTCACTGGTGACCCTGCTCTGGGCTGCTGTTCACTGGTGACCCCGCTCTGTGCTGGTGTTCACTGGTGATCCCGCTCTGGGTTGCTGTTCACTGGTGACGCCTGCTCTGGGCTGCTGTTCACTGGTGACCCTGCACTGGGCTGCTGTTCACTGGTGACCCCGCTCTGGGTTGCTGTTCACTGGTGACGCCTGCTCTGGGCTGCTGTTCACTGGTGACCCTGCACTGGGCTGCTGTTCACTGGTGACCCCGCTCTGGGTTGCTGTTCACTGGTGACCCCGCTCTGGGCTGCTGTTCACTGGTGACCCCGCTCTGTCCTGGTGTTCACTGGTGACCCCTCTCTGGGATGCTGTTCACTGGTGACCCCTCTCTGTGCTACTGTTCACTGGTGACCCCTCTCTGTGCTACTGTTCACTGGTGACCCCGTTCTGGGCTGCTGTTCACTGGTGACCCCGCACTGGGCTGCTGTTCACTGGTGACCCTGCTCTGGGCTCCTGTTCACTGGTGACCCCGCTCTGGGTTGCTGTTCACTGGTGACCCCGCTCTGGGCTGCTGTTCACTGGTGACCCCGCTCTGTCCTGGTGTTCACTGGTGACCCCTCTCTGGGATGCTGTTCACTGGTGACCCCTCTCTGTGCTACTGTTCACTGGTGACCCCTCTCTGTGCTACTGTTCACTGGTGACCCCGTTCTGGGCTGCTGTTCACTGGTGACCCCGCACTGGGCTGCTGTTCACTGGTGACCCTGCTCTGGGCTCCTGTTCACTGGTGACCCCGCTCTGGGCTGCTGTTCACTGGTGACCCTGCTCTGGGCTGCTGTTCACTGGTGACCGTGCTCTGGGTTGCTGTTCACTGGTGACCCCGCACTGGGCTGCTGTTCACTGGTGACCCCGCTCTGGACTGCTGTTCACTGGTGACCCCGCTCTGGGCTGCTGTTCACTGGTGACCCCGCTCTGGGCTGCTGTTCACTGGTGACCCCTCTCTGGGCTGCTGTTCACTGGTGACCCCACTCTGTGCTACTGTTCACTGGTGACCACTCTCTGGGCTGCTGTTCACTGGTGACACTGCTCTGGACTGCTGTTCAGTGGTGACACTGCTCTGGGTTGCTGTTCACTGGTGACCCCGCACTGGGCTGCTGTTCACTGGTGACCCCTCTCTGGGCTGGTGTTCACTGGTGACCCCGCTCTGGGCTGCTGTTCACTGGTGACCCCGCTCTGGGATGGTGTTCACTGGTGACCCCGCTCTGGGCTGCTGTTCACTGGTGACCCTGCTCTGGGCTGCTGTTCACTGGTGACCCCACTCTGTGCTACTGTTCACTGGTGACCACTCTCTGGGCTGCTGTTCACTGGTGACACTGCTCTGGACTGCTGTTCACTGGTGACCCCTCTCTGGGCTGCTGTTCACTGGTGACCCTGCTCTGGGCTGCTGTTCACTGGTGACCCCGCTCTGTGCTGGTGTTCACTGGTGACCCCGCTCTGGGCTGCTGTTCACTGGTGACCCTGCTCTGGGCTGCTGTTCACTGGTGACCCCGCTCTGTGCTGGTGTTCACTGGTGATCCCGCTCTGGGTTGCTGTTCACTGGTGACGCCTGCTCTGGGCTGCTGTTCACTGGTGACCCTGCACTGGGCTGCTGTTCACTGGTGACCCCGCTCTGGGTTGCTGTTCACTGGTGACGCCTGCTCTGGGCTGCTGTTCACTGGTGACCCTGCACTGGGCTGCTGTTCACTGGTGACCCCGCTCTGGGTTGCTGTTCACTGGTGACCCCGCTCTGGGCTGCTGTTCACTGGTGACCCCGCTCTGTCCTGGTGTTCACTGGTGACCCCTCTCTGGGATGCTGTTCACTGGTGACCCCTCTCTGTGCTACTGTTCACTGGTGCCCCCTCTCTGTGCTACTGTTCACTGGTGACCCCGTTCTGGGCTGCTGTTCACTGGTGACCCCGCACTGGGCTGCTGTTCACTGGTGACCCTGCTCTGGGCTCCTGTTCACTGGTGACCCCGCTCTGGGTTGCTGTTCACTGGTGACCCCGCTCTGGGCTGCTGTTCACTGGTGACCCCGCTCTGTCCTGGTGTTCACTGGTGACCCCTCTCTGGGATGTTGTTCACTGGTGACCCCTCTCTGTGCTACTGTTCACTGGTGACCCCTCTCTGTGCTACTGTTCACTGGTGACCCCGTTCTGGGCTGCTGTTCACTGGTGACCCCGCACTGGGCTGCTGTTCACTGGTGACCCTGCTCTGGGCTCCTGTTCACTGGTGACCCCGCTCTGGGCTGCTGTTCACAGGTGACCCTGCTCTGGGCTGCTGTTCACTGGTGACCGTGCTCTGGGTTGCTGTTCACTGGTGACCCCGCACTGGGCTGCTGTTCACTGGTGACCCCGCTCTGGACTGCTGTTCACTGGTGACCCCGCTCTGGGCTGCTGTTCACTGGTGACCCAGCTCTGGGCTGCTGTTCACTGGTGACCCCGCTCTGGGCTGCTGTTCACTGGTGACCCCGCTCTGGGCTGCTGTTCACTGGTGACCCCTCTCTGGGCTGCTGTTCACTGGTGACCCCACTCTGTGCTACTGTTCACTGGTGACCACTCTCTGGGCTGCTGTTCACTGGTGACCCCTCTCTGGACTGCTGTTCACTGGTGACACTGCTCTGGGTTGCTGTTCACTGGTGACCCCGCACTGGGCTGCTGTTCACTGGTGACCCCTCTCTGGGCTGGTGTTCACTGGTGACCCCGCTCTGGGCTGCTGTTCACTGGTGACCCCGCTCTGGGATGGTGTTCACTGGTGACCCCGCTCTGGGCTGCTGTTCACTGGTGACCCCTCTCTGGGCTGCTGTTCACTGGTGACCCCGCTCTGGGCTGCTGTTCACTGGTGACCCCTCTCTGGGCTGCTGTTCACTGGTGACCCCACTCTGTGCTACTGTTCACTGGTGACCACTCTCTGGGCTGCTGTTCACTGGTGACACTGCTCTGGACTGCTGTTCACTGGTGACACTGCTCTGGGTTGCTGTTCACTGGTGACCCCGCACTGGGCTGCTGTTCACTGGTGACCCCTCTCTGGGCTGGTGTTCACTGGTGACCCCGCTCTGGGCTGCTGTTCACTGGTGACCCCGCTCTGGACTGCTGTTCACTGGTGACCCCGCTCTGGGCTGCTGTTCACTGGTGACCCTGCTCTGGGCTGCTGTTCACTGGTGACCCCGCTCTGGGCTGCTGTTCACTGGTGACCCCGCTCTGGGCTGCTGTTCACTGGTGACCCCGCTCTGGCCTGCTGTTCACTGGTGACCCCGCTCTGGGCTGCTGTTCACTGGTGACCCCCCTCTGGGCTGCTGTTCACTGGTGACCCTGCTCTGGCCTGCTGTTCACTGGTGACGCCGCTCTGTGCTGGTGTTCACTGGTGACCCCGCTCTGGCCTGCTGTTCACTGGTGACCCCGCTCTGGGCTGGTGTTCACTGGTGACCCCGCTCTGGGCTGCTGTTCACTGGTGACCCTGCTCTGGCCAGCTGTTCACTGGTGACCACGCTCTGGGCTGGTGTTCACTGGTGACCCCCCTCTGGGCTGCTGTTCACTGGTGACCCTGCTCTGGCCTGCTGTTCACTGGTGACGCCGCTCTGTGCTGGTGTTCACTGGTGACCCCGCTCTGGGCTGGTGTTCACTGGTGACCCTGCTCTGGACTGCTGTTCACTGGTGACCCTGCACTGGGCTGCTGTTCACTGGTGACCCCGCTCTGGACTGCTGTTCACTGGTGACCCCGCTCTGGGCTGCTGTTCACTGGTGACCCTGCTCTGGGCTGCTGTTCACTGGTGACCCCGCTCTGGGCTGCTCTTCACTGGTGACCCTGCTCTGGGCTGCTGTTCACTGGTGACCCCGCACTGTGCTGGTGTTCACTGGTGACCCCGCTCTGGGTTGCTGTTCACTGGTGACCCTGCTCTGGGCTGCTGTTCACTGGTGACCCTGCACTGGGCTGCTGTTCACTGGTGACCCCGCTCTGGGTTGCTGTTCACTGGTGACCCCGCTCTGGGCTGCTGTTCACTGGTGACCCCGCTCTGTGCTGGTGTTCACTGGTGACCCCTCTCTGGGATGCTGTTCACTGGTGACCCCTCTCTGTGCTACTGTTCACTGGTGACCCCTCTCTGTGCTACTGTTCACTGGTGACCCCGTTCTGGGCTGCTGTTCACTGGTGACCCTGCTCTGGGCTGCTGTTCACTGGTGACCCTGCTCTGGGCTCCTGTTCACTGGTGACCCCGCTCTGGGCTGCTGTTCACTGGTGACCCCGCTCTGGGCTGCTGTTCACTGGTGACACTGCTCTGGACTGCTGTTCACTGGTGACACTGCTCTGGACTGCTGTTCACTGGTGACCCTGCTCTGGGTTGCTGTTCACTGGTGACCCCGCACTGGGCTGCTGTTCACTGGTGATCCTGCTCTGGGCTCCTGTTCACTGGTGACCCCGCTCTGGGCTGCTGTTCACTGGTGACCCCTCTCTGGGCTGGTGTTCACTGGTGACCCCGCTCTGGGCTGCTGTTCACTGGTGACGCCGCTCTGTGCTGGTGTTCACTGGTGACCCCGCTCTGGGCTGGTGTTCACTGGTGACCCTGCTCTGGGCTGCTGTTCACTGGTGACCCTGCTCTGGGTTGCTGTTCACTGGTGACCCCGCTCTGGGTTGCTGTTCACTGGTGTTCCCGCTCTGGGCTGCTGTTCACTGGTGACCCCGCTCTGGGCTGGTGTTCACTGGTGACCCCGCTCTGGGCTGCTGTTCACTGGTGACCCCGCTCTAGGCTGCTGTTCACTGGTGACCCCTCTCTGGGCTGCTGTTCACTGGTGACCCTGCTCTGGGCTGCTGTTCACTGGTGACCCCGCTCTGGGATGGTGTTCACTGGTGACCCTGCTCTGGGCTGCTGTTCACTGGTGACCCCGCTCTAGCCTGCTGTTCACTGGTGACACTGCTCTGGGCTGCTGTTCACTGGTGACACTGCTCTGGACTGCTGTTCACTGGTGACCCCGCTCTGGGATGGTGTTCACTGATGACCCCGCTCTGTGATGGTGTTCACTGGTGACCACTCTCTGGGTTGCTGTTCACTGGTGACCCCGCTCTGTGCTACTGTTCACTGGTGACCACTCTCTGGGTTGCTGTTCACTGGTGACACTGCTCTGGACTGCGGTTCACTGGTGACCCTGCTCTGGGTTGCTGTTCACTGGTGACCCCGCACTGGGCTGCTGTTCACTGGTGACCCCGCTCTGGGCTCCTGTTCACTGGTGATCCCGCTCTGGGCTGCTGTTCACTGGTGACCCCGCTCTGGACTGCTGTTCACTGGTGACCCCACTCTGGGCTGCTGTTCACTGGTGACCCTGCTCTGGCCTGCTGTTCACTGGTGACCCCGCTCTGTGCTGGTGTTCACTGGTGACCCCGCTCTGGGTTGCTGTTCACTGGTGACCCCGCTCTGGGCTGCTGTTCACTGGTGACCCTGCACTGGGTTGCTGTTCACTGGTGACCCCGCTCTGTGCTGTTGTTCACTGATGACCCTGCTCTGGGCTGCTGTTTACTGGTGACCCCGCTCTGGGCTGCTGTTCACTGGTGACCCTGCTCTGGGATGGTGTTCACTGGTGACGCTGCTCTGGGCTGCTGTTCACTGGTGACCCCGCTCTGGGATGGTGTTCACTGGTGACCCCGCTCTGTGATGGTGTTCACTGGTGACCGTGCTCTGGGCTGCTGTTCACTGGTGACCCTGCTCTAGCCTGCTGTTCACTGGTGACACTGCTCTGGACTGCTGTTCACTGGTGACCCCGCTCTGGGAAGGTGTTCACTGGTGACTCCGCTCTGGGCTGCTGTTCACTGGTGACCCTGCTCTAGCCTGCTGTTCACTAGTGACACTGCTCTGGACTGCTGTTCACTGGTGACCCCACTCTGGGAAGGTGTTCACTGGTGACCCCGCTCTGGGCTGCTGTTCACTGGTGACCCCGCTCTGGGATGGTGTTCACTGGTGACCACTCTCTGGGTTGCTGTTCACTGGTGACCCTGCTCTGGGCTGCTGTTCACTGGCGACCCCTCTCTGGGCTGCTGTTCACTGGTGACCCTGCTCTGGACTGCTGTTCACTGGTGACCCCGCTCTGGGATAGTGTTCACTGGTGACCCCGCTCTGTGATGGTGTTCACTGGTGACCCTGCTCTGGGCTGCTGTTCACTGGTGACCCCGCTCTGGGCTGCTGTTCTCTGGTGACCCCGCTCTGGGCTGCTGTTCTCTGGTGACTCTGCTCTTGGATGGTGCTCACTGGTGACCCTGCTCTGGGCTGCTGTTCTCTGGTGACTCTGCTCTGGGCTGCTGTTCACTGGTGACCCCGCTCTGGGCTGCTGTTCACTGGTGACCCCGCTCTGGGATGGTGTTCACTGGTGACCCTGCTCTGTGATGGTGTTCACTGGTGACCCTGCTCTGGGCTGCTGTTCACTGGTGACCCCGCTTAGCCTGCTGTTCACTGGTGACCCTGCTCTGGGCTGCTGTTCACTGGTGACCCTGCTCTGGGCTGGTGTTCACTGGTGACCCTGCTCTGGGCTGCTGTTCACTGGTGACCCTGCTCTGGGCTGGTGTTCACTGGTGACCCTGCTCTGGGCTGCTGCTTCAAGATGTCCACGCCGTCCATGGCCTATTCATTCCTACCTGTTATTTCCTTCATGTGGGCCAAGCATTGGCCAGGGCTGGGTGCTGTGTGGACGGCTTGAATGCACATTGCAGGTCTGGGAGAGGGGAGTAAGCCTCCTCCAAATTCCACGAACAGTCAAGTTGGGGTGGTGTCAGTTTCGGACAGACTGACACCCCTCGCGAAGCTGTGGTGGTTCACTGGGAGCGAGCCCCTTCGCCTTCAGAGCCAAGCCTGGATGGACTGGGCCTGTTAGCACCGCAGTTTGGAGGAGGGGACTTGTTTTGAAGCGTTTCTGATCTTGAATGGGGGAGCGGCTAGCCCCTCAGGTAGCCAGGATTGGAAAGGCACCATGTTCAAATCTCAGGGCAGGGAGGAGAAGCATTGTCCAACTTTCTAATTCTCAGTCTCAACAATATTTTTTATGGTGGAGGCAGATCGATTCTTTTGAGGGAAAAGAACGAAAGGTTCTCGGGGATTGGGAGGGGTGGATTCGATTGCAAGGTGGAGTTTGGATTGTAAACAGGCCGGCTGTGATCTTATTGAGCGGCGGAGGAGGGGCTGAATGGCCTACGTCCGCTCCGGTTTCATGGACGGCCAGGGGGAGACCCAGCGGCCCCTTCCAAACCCAGCCAAGGGAACTGAGAAGCGGCCACCCCGACTGGGGAAGCATGCAAAACCCGAGCACAGCAGACACAGTCACTTTGACTCGCTGGATAATACTGTCGAACGTTGTGACCTGTCCACCCACCTCGTCCGCTCTCGAAGAAGCCCAGAGAGAGTTTACTGCTGCAGCGCGACCAGGGTTCGGAGTAATCTATCCGTGTCAACAGGTTCGACATCATCTGGTTAGAACTTGGCAGCTCGCCGACTTGTATACAGATATCCGAACTATCGTGCGGCATACCTAAGAGATGCCCTGAAGATTCAAAATAAACAAGAGGGCAATTAGTTCGAGGCTTCAGCCATCTCCAACAAACCCTCCCAGCACAGGAACAAGCACAGAAATTGCTGGAAAAGCTCAGCAGGTCTGGCAGCATCTGTGCAGAGAAATCAGATTTATCGTTTTGGGTCCAGTGACCCTTCCTCAGACCCTTCCTCTTCACAGGTGCTCCCAGACCTGCTGAGCTTTTCCAGCAATTCGTGTTTATTTCTGATTTCCAGCATCCGCATTCTTTCGGTTTTTATCCCCAGGGACAGCACGATGTTGGATACAGAGTGAAGCTCCCTCTACACTGTCCCCATCAAACACTCCCAGGGACAGGGACAGCATGGGGTTAGAGACAGAGTAAAGCTCCCTCTACACTGTCCCCATCAAACACTCCCAGGGACAGGGACAGCACGGGGTTAGAGACAGAGTAAAGCTCTCTCTACACTGTCCCCATCAAACACTCCCAGGACAAGGACAGCACGGGGTTAGATACAGAGTAAAGCTCTCTCTACACTGTCTCCCCATCAAACACTCCCAGGACAGGGACAGCACAGGGTTAGATACAGAGTAAAGCTCTCTCTACACTGTCCCCATCAACACTTACAGACAGGGACAATACGGAGTTAGATACAGAGTAAAGCTCCCTCTACACTGTCCCCCATCAAACACTCCCAGGACAAGGACAGCACGGGGTTAGATACTGAGTAAAGGTCTCTCTACCCTGTCCCCCATCAAACACTCCCAGGACAGGGTCAGCACAGGGTTAGATACAGAGTAAAGCTCCCTCTACACTGTCCCCATCAAACACTCCCAGGACAGGGACAGCACAGGGTTAGATACAGAGTAAAGCTCTCTCTACACTGTCCCCCATCAAACACTCCCAGGACAGGGACAGCACGGGGTTAGATACAGAGTAAAGCTCTCTCTACACTGTCCCCCATCAAACACTCCCAGGACAGGGACAGTACGGGGTTAGATACAAAGTCAAGCTTCCTCTATATTGCGTACCCCCTTGTCAAACTTTCCCTGGATAGGCACGATGACTGCAGGGAGTTAGATACAGAGTAAAGGTCCCTGTGACCGTGCAGAGAAACTGGAGTTACTGGGTTTGTTTTCCCCGGAGCAAAGGATGCTGGGGGTTATCGGGAATGGCAGTGTCTGATTGGCATTCATAAAATTATAAGAGGCATTGACAGAGTAGACTGTGATAACCCCTTTCCCCTTGGCAGACATGTATAAATCCTAAATCTAAAGTGAGGAGCAAGTGGCTCAGAAGAAACCTGAGAAGCTAAGACTCTTTGAACAAAAACTTGAAAGGGTTCAGAAAAGATTGACAAGGATGTTGCCAGGGTTGGAGGGTTTGAGCTACAGGGAGAGGCTGAACAGGCTGGGGCTGTTTTCCCTGGAGCGTCGGAGGCTGAGGGGTGACCTTATAGAGGTTTATAAAATCATGAGGGTCACAGTTGGGGTGACTAGCCAAGGTCTTTTCCAGGGTAGTGGAATCCAAAACTAGATTTAAGGTGAGAGGAGAAAGATATAAAAGGGACCTAAGGGGCAACTTTTTCCCCCAGAGGGTGGTACGTGTATGGAATGAGCTGCCAGAGGAAGTGGTGGAGGCTGGTACAATTACAGCATTTAAGAGGCATCTGGATGGGTATATGAATAGGAAGGGTTTGGGGGGATATGGGCCGGGGGCTGACAGGTGGGACTAGATTGGGTTGGGATATCTGGGTGAGCGTGGACAGATTGGGCGGAAGGGTCTGTTTCTGTGCTGTCCATCTCTGTAACTCTATGACAGGTAGATCACAGGGTTAGAGAGGGAGTAAAGCTACTTGCCCTCTTTGAAAACTGAAAATAAAATAACGCTGTCCCAATCAAACACTCCCAGGACGGGTGCGGCATGGGATTCGATCCAGAGTCTTCAGTGTCTGCATCAAACACTCCCAGGACAGGCACAGCAAAGGGTTGCAAGCAGACTAAAGCTCCCTCTATTGTTTTAAACTGAAAGCAAAGCTCCAGGTTCAGCACATGGTCATTGGAACAGGAGGTGACCATTCAGCCCCTCGAGCTGCTGTTCCACCATTCAATGAGATCATGACTGAGGTGTGGCCGAACTCCACATACCTGCCTTTTGCCCGGATCCCTGAATGCCTTAACAAAACTTTATCTATCTCAGTGTTAAAGTGAGTAACTGATCCAGCATCCACTGCTGGTTGTGCAAGAGAGTTGCAAACCTCTCCCACCCTTTATGTGTCAAAGTGCTTCCTTCTTATCTCTCCTGAATGCTCTAATTCTTACACAATACTACCTAGAATCTCCAATGATGGATGTTGTTTTCCTGTTAATATCTTGAAGACTTTGATTAATCACCTGTGAAACTTTTAAATTCTGGGGAAACAACCCTAATTTGTATAATCACATAAAATAACCTGATATTTTCTTCCTAAGGTGTGGTGCCCAGAATTGCTCACAGAACTCCGAGTGGGATCTAACCAGGGTGTTATACAACTGCAGCGTAACCTCTGCATCATTCACTTCCAGTCCTCGAGAAATAAGGGCAGCATTCCAATAGCTTTCTTGGTTAATCTCTGTATCTGTTGCAAGATATTTTAAAGATCTATGCATCTAAACCCCCAAGTCTCTGTCAACATCTATTGTATTTAGCTTTATACCGTCGAGAAAGTATCCCGATCCTTTGTTGGTCCAAATGGAAATTATCACAGTTCACTAAGTCTGTTAATATCACAATGTAGGTTTATGCTCTCATCTACACAGTATTCACAAGTCAGCATACAGATATCTCCCTGAGAGAGAGGGACTGAGAGACACCAGTCAGTGCACAGATATCTCCCTGAGAGAGAGGGGACTGAGAGACACCAGTCAGTGTACAAATATCTCCCTGAGAGAGAGTGGGGACTGAGAGACACCAGTCAGTGTACAGATATCTCCCTGAGAGAGAGAGAGGACTGAGAGACACCAGTCAGTGTACAGATATCTCCCTGAGAGAGGACTGACAGACAACAGTCCGTGTACAGATATCACCCTGACAGAGAGAGAGGGGACTGAGAAACATCAGTCAGTGTACAGATATATCCCTGAGAGAGAGGGGACTGAGAGACACCAGTCAGTGTACAGATATCTCCCTGAGAGAGAGAGGGGACTGAGAGACACCAGTCAGTGTACAGATATCTCCCTGAGAGAGAGAGAAGGGACTGAGAGACACCAGTCAGTGTACAGATATCTCTGTGAGAGAGAGAGGACTGAGAGACACCAGTCAGTGTACAGATATATCCCAGCAAGAGAGAGGGACTGAGAGACACCAGTCAGTGTACAGATATCTCCCGGAGAGGGACTGAGAGACACAGTCAGTGTACAGATATCTCTCTGAGAGAGAGGGATTGTAAGACTGCAGTCACTTTACAGGTATGTCCCTGAAACAGAGAGGGACTGAGAGACACCTGTCAGTGTACAGATATCTCCCTGAGAGATAGAGGGGACTGAGAGACACCAGTTGGTGTACAAATATCTCCCTGAGAGAGAGGGGGACTGTGGGACACCAGTCAGTGTACAGATATCTACCTGAGTGAGAGGGGGACTGAGAGACACCCATCAGTGTACAGATATCTCCCTGAGAGAGAGAGGGGGGGGACTAAGAGACACCAGTCAGTGTACAGATATCTCCCTGAGAGAGAGAGGGGGGACTGAGAGACACAAGTCAGTGTACAGATATCTCCCTGAAAGAGAGAGAGGAGACTGAGTGACACCAGTCAGTGTACAGATATCACGCTGAGAGAGAGTGGGGCTGTGAGACACCAGTCAGTGTACAGATATCTCCCTGAAAGAGAGAGAGGAGACTGAGAGACACCAGTCGGTGTACAGATATCTCCCTGAGAGAGAGAGAGGACTGAGAGACCCCAGTCAGTGTACAGATATCTCCCTGAGAGAGGGGGGACTGAGAGACACCAGTCAGTGTACAGATATCTCCCTGAGAGAGAGACTGAGAGACACCAGTCAGTGTACAGATATCTCCCTGAGAGAGAGGGGGGTACTGAGAGACACCAGTCAGTGTACAGATATCTCCCTGAGAGAGAGAGGGGGGGGACTGAGAGACACCAGTCAGTGTACAGATATCTCCCTGAGAGAGAGGAGGACTGAGAGACACCAGTCAGTGTACAGATATCTCCCTGAGAGAGAGGACTGAGAGACACCAGTGTACAGATATCTCTTTCAAAGAGAGGGACTGAGAGAGAGAAAGAGAGAGTCATTCAGTTGTACAGCACAGAAACAGTCCCTTTGGTCCAATTTGTCCTGCCGACCAGATTTCCAAGCTTAAATTAGACCCAGTTGCTAGCATTTGGCCCATATCCCTCTAAACCTTTCCTCATCATATACCTATCCAAATCTCTTCCTACAACTTCATCTGGCAAGGCATTCTACATTTGAACCAACTTTGTGTGAAAAGCTTGCCCCTCCCCTCTCTCTTAAATGTTTCTCCTCTCATCTTAAAAATATCTTCCCTCATTTTGAACTCATCCACCCCAGGGGAAATGAGCTTGTCTATTTACCCTATCCATGTGCCTTGTGATTTTATAAACCTCTGTAAGGTCACCCCTCAGCCTCCGATGTTATGGTGAAAAAGTCCCAGCCTATCCAGCCTCTTCTTAGAACTCACACCCTCCTGTTCCGTCAACACTCTTGTAAATCTTTTCTCAATCCTCTCGAATTTAATCATATCCTTCTGGTAACAGGGTGAGCAGTACCATACTCCCAGAATGGCCTCACCAATGTCCTGTACCAGCTCAGGACGACTCATACTCAAAGGTCTGAGCAATGAAGGCAAGCGTGCTAAACACCTTCTTTCCCACCCTGTCTACCAGCGATGCAACTTTCAAAGAACTTTGTACTTGAGCCCTAGGTCTCTCTGTTTCACAATGCTACCCAGGGCCCTACTATTAAATGTATAAGTCCTGCCCTTGTTCATTTTACCGCATTGTAATACCTCACATTGATCCAAATTAAATTCCATCTACCCTTCCTCAGCCCATTGGCCTAATTGATCAAGATGCCTTTGTAATCTTATGTAACTTCTTCATCATCGACTATCCCTTCAATTTGGGTGTAATCCGTAAACCTACCAACCTTGCCTCCTAAAGTCTCATCCAAATCATTGAACAACAGAGGAACACCCCTGGTCACAAGCCTCCAGTCTGAAAAGCAGCCCCCCCACCACCACTCTCTGCCTCCTGCCATCCAGCCAATTTTGTAACCAATGGGACAGGGTCTTCTGCGGAACTTTGTCAAAGGCTTCACTCAAGTCCATGCAGGCAATGTCTAATACTCTACCCTCATCTGCCTTTTTGGTTTCACCCTCCAAGAACTCAATGAAGTTTGTGAGTCATGATTTCTCACACGCAAAGCCAAGCTTACTATCCCTAATCGGTCCCTGCCTTTCCAAGTGCATGGAAATCTCTCAGAATCCCCTCCAACAACTTACCCATCACTGATGTCAGACTCATCGATTTATAGTTCCCAGTCTGCTCCTGACAGCTTTTCTTAAATAAAGGCATAACATTAGCCACCCACCAGTCCACCGGCACCTCCCCTGTGGTGTAGATGATACAAATATTTCTACTAGGCGGCCCCGCAACTTCTTCCCTGGCTTTCCACAATATCCTGAGGGACACTTAATCAGGTCCTGGAGATTTTATCCATCTTTATGTTTTATTAAGATGTACAGCACCACCTTTTCTGGGATGTGGACTGTTCTCAAGGCATAAGTATCAATTTCCCCATGTTCCCTAGCCTCCATGTCTTTCTCCACAGTAAATATGACATGAAATATTTGTTGAGTATCTCTCCCACCTCCTATGGATCCATCCATAGACAACCCCATTGATGTTTAAGGGGCCCTATTGTCTCCTGAACAGCTCTTTTAATGTACTTGTAGAATCTCTTTGGACTTTCATTAAGATTATCTGGTAAAGGTATATCATGTCTTCTTTTTGCCCTCTTGATTTCCCTCTTAAGAATGCCCCTCCACCCATTATGCTCTTTAAGAGATTCGCTTGATCCCAGCAGTCTGTATGCCTCTTTCTTATTCTTGGCCAGAGCTTCAATATCTTTATTCACCAACTGTTTCCTACCAGCCTTATCGTTAACTCTTAACAGGAACATACTGCCACTGAACTCTCGTTATCTCACTTTTGTAATACTCCCACTTGCCAGTCAGCCCTTTACCTGCAAAAAGTCTACTCTCATTAACTTTTGAAAGTTCATGTCTCATACTGTCAAAATTTCATGTCTCATACCGTCAAAATTTGCATTCTCCAATTAAGAATTATACACTGCCTATCCTTTTCTATCTTGATTTTAAAACGAATATAATTATGATCACTGGTCGCAAAGTGTTCTACTACTCACATTTCAGTCACTTCCCCTCCCTTATTTCCCAAGAGAAGGTCAAGTTTAGCTCCTTCTCTGGTAGGTACAGATACATATAAATAAAGAAAATTTTCTGGACCACATTTTACAAATTCCTTACCATTCAAGACAGAGAGAGACACCAGTCAGTGTACAGATATCTCCCTGAGAGAGAGAGAGAGAGAGAGAGAGAGGACTGAGAGATACCAGTCAGTGTACAGATATCTCCCTGAGAGAGGGGACTGAGAGATACAAGTCAGTTTACAGATATCTCCCTGAGAGAGAGAGGGCCTGAGAGATACAAGTTAGTGTACAGATATCTCCCTGAGAGAGTGGGGCCTGAGAGATACCAGTCAGTGTACAGATATCTCCCTGAGAGAGAGAGGGACTGAGAGACGCAAGTCAGTGTAAAGCCATCTCCCTGAGAGAGGGGACTGAGAGACACCAGTTAGTGTACAGATATCTCCCTGAGAGAGAGAGGACTGAGAGACACCAGTCAGTGTACAGATATCTCCCTGAGAGAGAGAGGGGTCTGAGAGACACCAGTCAGTGTACAGATATCTCCCTGAGAGAGAGAAGGACTGAGAGACACCAGTCAGTGTACAGATATCTCCCTGAGAGAGAGAGGGGACTGAGAGACACCAGTCAGTGTACAGATATCTCCCTGAGAGAGAGAGGGGACTGAGAGACACCAGTCAGTGTACAGATATCTCCCTGAGGGAGAGAGGGGACAGAGAGACACCAGTCAGTGTACAGATATCTCCCTGAGAGAGTGAGAAGACTGAGAGACACTAGTCAGTGTACAGATATCTCCCTGAGAGAGAGAGGGGACTGAGAGACACCAGTCAGTGTACAGATATCTCCCTGAGAGAGAGAAGGACTGAGAGACACCAGTCAGTGTACAGATATCTCCTTGAGAGAGAGAGGGACTGAGAGACACCAGTCAGTGTACAGATATCTCCCTGAGAGAGAGAGGGGACTGAGAGACACCAGTCAGTGTACAGATATCTCCCTGAGGGAGAGAGGGGACAGAGAGACACCAGTCAGTGTACAGATATCTCCCTGAGAGAGTGAGAAGACTGAGAGACACCAGTCAGTGTACAGATATCTCCTTGAGAGAGAGAGGGACTGAGAGACACCAGTCAGTGTACAGATATCTCCCTGAGAGAGAGAGGGACTGAGAGACACCAGTCAGTGCAAATGCCGGGTTTAGATACAGAACTCAGGGCCCTCTACACTGATCCAGCAAATACTTCCTCAGTCACTGTCATTGCGTATTTCAGGAAACTAGGATGAGAGATTTGAAACTTATAAAGGCTTAAAGTCCCTTGTGGGAGCGGTGTAGTAAAGACAGTAACCACACAGTCAAGTGGGATATAAAGGAAGGAATAATTCGCTTATCAAAAATGCTGGCAATAATCAGAGATTTTAATTTACCTATTGACTGGAAAAATCCAATGGACAAAGGTGACCTAGCTGAGTTTTCCAAAGAGCGTTTCCAGGTTAGTAATTTGAAACAGTGTAGTCTGTAGCCAACCAGAGAGCCAGCTATATCTGTTCTAGAACTGTGCAAGAGGTCAGGTTAATGAATGCTCTCTCAGTGACGGTGTGGCCCGGCAATAACAATACAACAGTTGAATTTCGTATTCAGGGAGGGAGCAAGGCGTGGGCTCGAGCCTGTGTTTTTAAATGTTAAGACATTCTCAGGACATGAAAAGTGGAGCTGGCAAACTAGGCAAAGCGATACGTCAGCATAGATGCAGTGGCAGAGATTTCAGGGGATATTTTTGGAACAAATATTCATTCCAGGGCGAAAGAAATTTCCAGCATCAACTGTACTATCAAAAAATAACACTATTTTGCAGATAGGTTGGTTGGGCAGAATATTAAATCTAAAATGCTAAGAATGCCTGAGACATTAATACGGAGGGAAAGATTAGCAAGGTAAAACAATGACTGCAGATGCTGGAATCCAGAGTCTAGATTAGATTGGTGCTGGAAAAGCACAACAGTTCAGGCAGCATCCAAGGAGCAGGAAGCTTGTCAGAAATACAAAGGCAGGTATAAAGGACTTCTTAAATGGAGCATTATTGCATAGAAAGAGGCCCATCAGTCCATCCAGTCTGTGCTGACCCATGATGCCTATCGAAACAAAAACCATTTTGCCCTCATCTGTGCCTATCCCTCTATTGCCTGCCTATTCTTATATCTGTCGAAATGCCTCTTCAACGTTGCTGTTTTATCTGCATTTCACCCTTTGTGTTAAAAACTAACACTTGCCTCTCACATCTCCTTTAAACATTCCCCCTTTTGCCTCAAACCTATGTCCTCCAGTAATCAACATTTCTATCCTGGGAAAAAGGACTCAGACTATCCATTCTATCCATGTGTCTTGTAATTATGTAACTATCAGGCCATCCACAGATTTATAAATCAGAGTCATAGAGTCACAGAGACGTACAGCATGGAAACAGACCCTTCGGTCCAACCCGTCCATGCCGACCAGATATCCCAAATCAATCTAGTCCCACCTGCCAGCACCCGGTCCATATCCCCCCAAACCCTTCCTATTCATAAACCCATCCAGATGCCTTTTAAATGTTGTAATTGTACCAGCCTCCACCACATCCTCTGGCAGCTCATTCCATACACGTACCACCCTCTGTGTGAAAACGTTGCACCTTAGGTCTCTTTTATGTCTATCCTGTCTCACCCTAAACCTATGTCCCTCTAGTTCTGGACTCCCCCACCTCAGGGAAAAGACTTTGTCTATTTATCCAATCCATGCCCCTCATAATTTTGTAAACCTCTGTAAGGTCACCCCTCAGCTTCCAACGATCCAGGGAAAACAGCCCCAGCCTGTTCAGCCCATCCCTGTAGCTCAAACCCTCCAACCCTGGCAACATCCTTGTAAATCTTTTCTGAATCCTCTCAAGTTTCCCAACATCTTTCCGATAGGAAAGAGACCAGAATTGCACGCAATATTCCAACAGTGGCCTAACCAATGTCCTGTTCAGCTGCAACATGACCTCCCAACTCCTGTACTCAATACTCTGACCAATGAAAGACTGCAGATGCTGGAGATCAGAGCTGAAAAATGTGTTGCTGGAAAAGCGCAGCAGGTCAGGCAGCATCAAGCCTGAAGAAGGACTTATGCCCGAAACGTCAATTCTCCTGCTCCTTTGATGCTGCCTGACCTGCTGCGCTTTTCCAGCAACACATTTTTCAACTCTGACCAATAAAGGAAAGCATACCAAACACCTTCTTCACTATCCAATCTACCTGCGACTCCACTTTCAAGGAGCTATGAACCTGCACTCCAAGGTCTCTTTGTTCAGCAACACTCCCTAGGACCTTACCATTAAGTGTATAAGTCCTGCTAAGATTTGCTTTCCCAAAATGCAGCACCTCGCATTTATCTGAATTAAACTCCATCTGCCACTTCTCAGCCCATTGGCCCATCTGGTCCAGATCCTGTTGTAATCTGAGGGAACCCTCTTCGCTGTCCACTACACCTCCCATTTTGGGGTCATCTGCAAACTTACTAACTGTACCTTTTATGCTCGCATCCAAATCATTTATGTAAATGACAAAAAGTAGGGGGCCCAGCACTGATCCTTGTGGCACTCCACTGGTCACAGGCCTCCAGTCTGAAAAACAACCCTCCACCACCACCCTCTGTCTTCTACCTTTGAGCCAGTTCTGTATCCAAATGGCTAGTTCTCCCTGTATTCCATGAGATCTAACCTTGCTAATCAGTCTCCCATGGGGAACCCTGTCGAACGCCTTACTGAAGTCTATATAGATCACATCTACCGTTCTGCCCTCATCAATCTTCTTTGTTACTTCCTCAAAAAACTCAATCAAGTTTGTGAGACATGATTTCTCACACACAAAGCCATGTTGACTATCCCGAATCAGTCCTTGCCTTTCCAAATACATGTACATCCGATCCCTCAGGATTCCCTCCAACAACTTGCCCACCACTGAGGTCAGGCTCACCCGTCTATAGTTCCCTAGTTTGTCCTTACCACCCTTCTTAAACAGTGGCACCATGTTTGCTAACCTCCAGTCTTCCAGCACCTCACCTGTGACTACCGATGATACAAGTATATTCTGCTCCAAGTCATATGTATTACAACAGCAGGGGTGCCAGTCTTGATCCCTGTGGATCACCACTGGTCACAGTTCTCCAGCCTTCTGTCTTTTCTGACCAAGCCAGTTCTCTGCCCATCTTACCAGCTGACCGCCGTCCCCATATAACCTTCGGCATCAGCCTGCCATGAGGCACTTTGACAACGTTCACCACCCTGTCCTCATCGAGTATCTTTGTCGCTTCCTCAGAAAACTCAGTCAGGTTTGTGGGACACAACTTCCCTGGCACAAAGCCCGTCGCTAATAAAGTCCACAATTTTTCTAAATGTGAACAAATCCTCTCCTAAGGACCTTCTCCAATACTCTCCTTAACATTGACATATGGCTTTCCGACCTGCAGTTTCCCCAGTTATATCCCAGTTGGTCAGCTTAAGCAAAGGAACACTGTCAGCTATTCTCCAGTCTTCTGGGACCTCACCTGTGGCTGAAGAGGATACAAAGATTTCACACAAGGCCCGAGCAATTTCCTCTCCTGCCTTTTCTCTGCATTCTGGGATAGATACCATCAGGCCCTGGGGACTTGTCCACTTTCAAACCACCTGAAGCCATCACCTTTTTCAGAATAACAACATGCCCCTCTCACCATCCTTCTTCTCTGTGAATACCGATGCAAAGATTAATTAAGGACCTCGCCCAAAATCCACTGGCTTCACGCATGAATTTCTTCCTTTGTCTTTGAGTGGACCTACCCTTTCCCTAGCTACCCTCTCGATCCTTGCGTACCGATCAAAAGCCTTGGGATTTTCCTTCAACCAGGCTGTCAAAGCAGCCACCTTCTTGGCCCCCTTTAGCCTTCCTAATTCCTTGTTTAGGTTTTCCTGCTTTCTTCATATACCCTTGAGGGTTCTGTCGGTCTTCAGTTTCCTAAACCTCGCTATGTTTTCCTGACTAAACTCACAAATGCCCAGATCAACCACGGTTCTGTCAATGTACAAAGAAGAACAAGTTAACAAAGTGATGATTTGGAGATGGGGTGTACAATGTTAAAAAACCAGGTTATAATCCAACAGGTTTCATTGGAAGCGCTAGCTTTCGGAGCGCTGCTCCTTCATCAGCTGGCTGTGGGGTATAAGATTGTAGGACAAAGAATTGATAATATGATGTTTACAGTGTGATGGAACTGAAATTGTATATTGAAAAAGACCTGCGTTAAATTCTGTATCTTATGACCTTCTACACCACAACCACCTGATGAAGGGGCAGCGCTCCGAAAGCTAATGCTTCCAAATAGACCAGTTAGACAAGAACCTGGTGTGGTGTGATTTTTAGCTTCACAAAGCGAGGATGGATCCTACAGAGATGGAATTAGGAAACTTACTGATGGAATAAAAAGGAAATGGCAGATAAATTGAACAGCATTTTGAATCAGTCTTCACGATAAAGGATATAAGTACGATCCCAGAAGCAGCGATCAGTCAGAAATAGAAGGGAGGCAGGGATATTTAAGGTGAGGAGCAAGTACTTTAAAGGAGATCAGATAGGGAAAGACACTGTAATAACTCCCAGGACAGGGACAGCACGGGGTTAGATACAGAGTAAAGCTCCCACTACACTGTCCCCCCATCAAACACTCCCAGGACAGGGACAGCACGGGGTTAGATACAGAGTAAAGCTCCCACTACACTGTCCCCCATCAAACACTCCCAGGACAGGGACAGCACGGGGTTAGATACAGAGTAAAGCTCCCACTACACTGTCCCCCCATCAAACACTCCCAGGACAGGGACAGCACGGGGTTAGATACAGAGTAAAGCTCCCTCTACACTGTCCCCAATCAAACACTCCCAGGACAGGGACAGCACGAGGTTAGATACAGAGTAAAGCTCCCTCTACACTGTCCCCCCCATCAAACACTCCCAGGGCAGGGACAGCATGGGGTTAGATACAGAGTAAAGCTCCCTCTACACTGTCCCCAATCAAACACTCCCAGGACAGGGACAGCACGAGGTTAGATACAGAGTAAAGCTCCCTCTACACTGTCCCCCCCATCAAACACTCCCAGGGCAGGGACAGCATGGGGTTAGATACAGAGTAAAGCTCCCTCTACACTGTCCCCATCAAACACTTCCCAGGACAGTGACAGCACAGGGTTAGATACAGAGTAAAGCTCCCTCTACATTGTCCCCATCAAACACTCCCAGGACAGGGACAGTGCGGGGTTAGATACACAGTAAAGCTCCCTCTACACTGTCCCCCATCAAACACTCCCAGAACAGGGACAGTACGGAGTTAGACACAGAGTAAAGCTCCCTCTACAGTGTGCCCCATCAAACACTCCCAGGACAGGGACAGCACGGGGTTAGATACAGAGTAAAGCTCTCTCTACATTGTCCCCATCAAACACTCCCAGGACAGGGACGGCATGGGGTTAGATACAGAGTAAAGCTCCCTCTACACTGTCCCCCATCAAACACTCCCAGAACAGGGACGGCATGGGGTTAGATACAGAGTAAAGCTCCCTCTACACTGTCCCCCATCAAACACTCCCAGAACAGGGACAGCACGGGGTTAGATACAGAGTAAAACTCCCTCTACACTGTCCCCCATCCAACAGCACGGGGTTAGATACAGAGTAAAGCTCCCTCTACACTGTCTCCCATCAAACACTCCCAGGACAGGGAAAGCCCGGGGTTAGATATAGAGTAAAGCTCTCTCTACAGTGTGCCCTATCAAACACTCCCAGGACAGGGATAGTAAGGGGTTAGTTCATGAGGATGAATCCTTTGCGGCAGCAGATTACCAATTTCGTGAGCTACGGTGAAGGCACTCTGTAGTCCAATATCTTGGATGACTGCGCAGTTGAGGTTAGTCTCACAAACAGTTCCGATGTGAGCCAGGCCCAGGGACTCACAGAAATGTTCCTGGCAGAGGTTCTGTTGGGTGATAGAAAATGTTCAATTCACTCCTGAAAGAAATTATTGTTGCAAAAGAATATGCGCCTGAGGGGCAGAGAGACAGAGACAGAGGACTGAGAGGCACCAGTCAGTGTACAGATATCTCCCGGAGAGAGAGAGAGAGAGGGGACTGAGAGACACTAGTCAGTGTACAGATATCTCCCTGAGGGAGAGGGGACTGAGAGACACCAGTCAGTGTACAGATATCTCCGTGAGAAAGAGGGGTCTGAGAGACACCAGTCAGTGTACAGATATCTCCCTAAGGGAGAGGGGACTAAGAGACACCAGTCAGTGTACAGATATCTCCCTGAGAGAGAGGGGACTGAGAGACACCAGTCGGTGTACAGATATCTCACTGCAAGACAGAGGGGATTGAGAGACACCAGTCAGTGTACAGATATCTCACTGCAAGACAGAGGGTATTGAGAGACACCAGTCAGTGTACAGATAACCCCCTGAGAGAGAGAGGGTACTGAGAGACACCAGTCAGTGTACAGATATCTCCCTGAGAGAGAGAGAGAGAGGGACTGAGAGACACCAGTCGGTGTACAGATATCTCCCTGAGAGAGAGGGACTGAGAGACACCAGTCAGTGTACAGGTATCTCCCTGAGAGAGAGGGGACTGAGAGACACCAGTCAGTGTACAGATATCTCCCTGAGGGAGAGGGAACTGAGAGACACCAGTCAGTGTACAGATATCTCCCTGAGGGAGAGGGAACTGAGAGACACCAGTCAGTGTACAGATATCTCCCTGAGGGAGAGGGGATTGAGAGACACCAGTCAGTGTACAGATATCTCCCTGAGAGAGAGAGAGAGAGAGAGGGACTGAGAGACACCAGTCAGTGTACAGATATCTCCCTGAGAGAGAGAGAGAGAGACTGAGAGACACCAGTCAGTGTACAGATATCTCCCTGAGAGAGAGAGAGACTGAGAGACACCAGTCAGTGTACAGATATCTCCCTGAGAGAGAGAGAGACTGAGAGACACCAGTCAGTGTACAGATATCTCCCTGAGAGAGTGATTGGAGGGGAGGATGTGAGACACATCGGTCAGTGTACAGATATCTGAGACTGTCTGGGGCCCATTCCGAACCCTTAACACCAGGTTTTTTGCCTTTTGTGTTTCTTATCTCCTGCCAGTCCGACTCCACGTCACCCTGTTGTGAGCCAACGTTCTCTCTCACCATTACATTGTTCTACCGTTTACTCACAGTCCTACCTCTCCCCTTCCTCCTCCTTTCCCATTGGTCCATCCTTGTGAAATCATTCATATCCTGACATGTTGGTGACCACACAGCCATGTCTCTGTATTCACAGCGAAATTACAATCATTATCTCCAATTTTAACCTTTGTGCGTCACCCTTCGCTTTATTTTGTGCTGTTGACTAGCAGGAGGCTGGAAGACCACAGTAGACCAGACAGCTTCAGGAAGTGGAGATGTCAACGTTTCAGCTGTAACCCGACAAGTTGAGATCTCCACCTCCTGATGCTGCCTGGTCTGCTGTGGTCTTCTAGCCTCCTGCTTGTCTCCCTAGGATCTGCAGTTTCTTTGTCTCTAGTTTAGTGACATGGAGTTTTTTCTTGTCTGTCTTTGTGCCACTTACGCCTCTTTCCTTGCTCCCCTTTGTTTTTAACCCTTGGATTATTCCTGCTCCGTCCGCCTGTTTTCTTTACACAGCGGGTTGTGAGTTCATGTAATGCCCTGCCCGTATCAGTGGTGAACTCTCCTTCTTTATGGTCATTTAAGCAGGCATTGGATAGGCACTTGGAAGTTATTGGGCTAGTGTAGGTTAGGTAGGATTCGGTCGGCGCAACATCGAGGGCCGAAGGGCCTGTACTGCGCTGTATCTTTCTATGTTCTATGTTCTATGTACTTGCGTTCCCAGCTCCCTGCCGTTCATAGTTTAACTCTTCACTGCCATAGCACGTCCCTCGGACACTGGGGCTAGTCCGGTTCTGCCTGCAGTCGACCCACCTCCCCCAGACCCAATCTGTGTTTTGTTTTGAAAATTCACTCGTGGGATGAGGGTGTCACTGTCCCGGTCAGCATTCATTGTCCATCCCTAATTGCCCAGAGGGCCAGACCCAGGTAAGAGCAGCAATTTCCTTCCCTCACAGATATCGATGAACCTGACCAATAATTGGCGATGGATTCATGATTGTCAGTTGTATCTTAAGCCCAGACTTTTACCAAGTACCCAATCCACTGCATGCTGTGGCGGGATTTGAACCCAGGGCCCCGTATCTGGATTAACAGCCCAGAGGTAACACCACTGCCCTATAATCTGACACACGAATCCAGCCCTGGAATCTGAAGCACTTCCCCTCACTCTCCCTCCAGCCACATATTGGTCTGGTATAATGTTATTTTTACACTTGCTGGTACGTGGCACTGACACTAATCCTGAGATTGCTACGTTGGAGATCCTGCTTGCTAATTTACCTTCTCACTCCCTATATTCTGGTGGTCGGATCACATCTATTCGTTTCAACCCATGCCGCCAGTACCTCAGGTTTCAGTATGTTCCTGCAGACACTGCGAGATACCTTATACCCTGGCACAAGGCAGCAGTATACACTCCTAAAGTCTTTTTTGCAGTCTGTTCCCTTACTGAATCACCAACGGCTGTAACCTGGCTATTTTTATTCCATTTATTCTTCCTTCCACTGCTATTTAACCCTTGATGATCCCCTCCCTCCCCCACAAAGTTGTCCAGAAAAAAGGTAAGTCTGTCAGAGAGGGACAGAGCCCAGGAGACTCCTGTACATCTGGTCCTCCTCGAAACCATCAGCCTGTTTGGTCGCTCCATAGGGGATAATGAGGGCCGAAGATGTGTGGCGCTGGAAAAGCACAGCATCCGAGGAGCAGGAAAGTCAACCTTTCAGGCATGGGCTCTTCATCAGGAATGAGGCTTGGGGGCCAAGGGGCTGAGAGGTAAATGTAAGGGGGGGTGGGTGGGAATGGTGGGTGGGGGAAGGTAACTGGGAAGGCAGTAGGTAGATGAAGGTGAGGGGGGTGAAGGTGATAGGTCGGAGAGGATGGTGGGGTGGGAAGGAAGGTGGACAGGACAAGAGGATGCCGAGTTGGAAGGCTGGGTCGGGGATAATGTGGAGAGGGGGTGGGGAGGGGAGAGGTGGGGAGACATGAGGAAACTGGTGAGATCCACATTGATCCCGTGTGGTTCCCGAGGCGGAAGATGAGGCGTTGGGTGGCTGGGGTTTGACGATGGAGGAGGCCCAGGACCTGCATGTCCTTGGCAGAGGGGGAGGGGGAGTTGAAGTAATCAGCCACAGGGCGGTGGAGTTGTTTAGTGCGTGTGTCCCAGAGATGATCCCTGAAACGTTCCGCAAGTTGTTGTCCTGTCTCCCTAATGTAGTGGAGACCACATCGGGAGTAACGGATACAGGAGATGACGGGTGTGAAAATTCAGGTGAATCTCTGTCGTGTGTGGAAAGGAGTAACCGTCTCACTCAAAGTGATGTCCTTGGACAGAGGGAACAGAGAAACATCAGTCAGTGTGCAGCTGTTTACCTGAGAGAGAGAGGGGACTGAGAGACAATCAGTGTACAGATATCTCCCCGAGAGAGAGAGAGGGGACTTAGAGACACCAGTCAGTGTACAGATATCACCTCGCGGGAGAGAGGGGGGCTGAGAGACACCAGTCAGTGTACAGATATCTCCCTGAGAGAAAGGGGACTGAGAGACACCAGTCAGTGTACAGATATCTCCCCGAGAGAGGGGACTGAGAGACACCAGTCAGTGTACAGATATCTCCCTGGGCGAGAGAGAGGGGACTGAGAGACACTAGTCAGTGTACAGTTATCTCCCTGAGAGAGAGAGGGTACTGAGAGACGCCAGTCAGTGTACAGATATCTCCCTGAGAGAGAGAGGGCATTGAGTGACACCAGTGTACAGATATCTCCCTGAGAGAGAGGGGACTGAGAAACACCAGTCAGTGTACAGATATCTCCCTGAGAGAGAGGGGACTGAGAGACACCAGTCAGTGTACAGATATCTCCCTGAGAGAGAGAGGGGACTGAAAGACTCCAGTCAGTGTACAGATATCTCCCTGAGAGAGAGAGAGAGGGGCCTGAGAGACACCAGTTAGTGTACAGATATCTCCCTAAGAGTGAGAGGGGACTGACAGACACCAGTCAGTGTACAGATATCTCCCTGAGAGAGAGGGGACTGAGAGACTCCAGTCAGTGTACAGATATCTCCCTGAGAGAACGGAGACTCAGAGACACCATTCAGTGTACAGATATCTCCCTGTGAGAGAGGGGGGATTCAGAGACACCAGTCAGTGTACAGGTATCTCCCCGAGAGAGAGAGAGAATGGACTTAGAGACACCAGTCAGTGTACAGATATCTCCCCGAGGGAGAGGGGACTGAGAGACACCAGTCAGTGTACAGATATCTCCCTGAGAGTGAGAGAGAAGGGACTGAGAGACACCAGTCAGTGTACAGATATCTCCCTGAGAGTGAGAGAGAAGCGACTGAGAGACACCAGTCAGTGTACAGATATCTCCCTGAGAGAGAGGGGACTGAGAGACACCAGTCAGTGTACAGATATCTCCCTGAGAGAGAGGGGACTGAGAGACACCAGTCAGTGTACAGATATCTCCCTGAGAGAGAGAGAGAAGGGACTGAGAGACACCAGTCAGTGCACAGATATCTCCCTCTGTGTGAGAGGGAGTGTAAGAATCCAGGTCAGATGCAGCTGATCTCTCAGGATGTTTTAGATTATATTAGATTCCCCACATGTGGAAACAGGCCCTTCGGCCCAACAAGTCCACACCGACCCTCCGAAGAGTAACCCACCCAGATCCATTTTCCTCTGAATGATGTACCTCACACTATGGGGTAATTTAGCATGGCCAATCCACCCGAACCTGCACATCTTTCAACTGTGGGAGGAAACTGGAGCACGCGGAGGAAACCCACGCAGACACGGGGAGAATGTGGAAACTCCACACAGACAGTTGCCCCCGAGGCTGGAATCGAACCTGGGACTCTCACGCTGTGAGGCAGCGGTGCTAACCACTGAGCCACCATAGCCTGATCTGTTGTTTGCCTGGGATCGTAATGTTTCCCAAGCATTAGTTCACTGTCAGGAGCATGATGGCTGGTTCACAATTTAACGAGGGCTGGGACCAATCGTGAGTCTTTTCTCAAGTTTCACAACTCCCTGGGGTGACTTTGACATCTAGTGTGTGTTTCGACAAGTTTAATTTGGCCGGATCTTGTTCGCAGTTCAGTAACAGTCAGATCGCAAGAAAAGATTGAGCGATGGGTGGATAAGGACCAGCTGGGAGAACATCAAGGAGAGAGAGAGAGAGATACCAACAGATTTCAATAGGAGATGGAGTACAGTGGCATTCGGAACAGAGGATAGAGCGACATATGGAGAAAGGATGGAAATAGAGAGATTATAAAACAGAGAGATCAAGTGAGATAGATGGAGTGATATAGAAAGTCTACAGAGCTCTGTGATTATGTATGATCCAGTGAGGTTATATTCAGGGTGATAATGTGCCTTTGTACATCAGTGAGTGTATGGGATGTTTGTTGGTATAACAGTGCGAGTGAATATATTAAACTGAGGATATCTTGTGATGTGCATGGTGTTAGTGTGTCAGTGCGAGTGTGGGTGTGTCTGTAAGTGCATGTGTAAACATATAGAATGAGTCCATGTTTTTGTGTGTCAGTCTGAGTGAATGGAGCTGTCAGTGCATCTGTGGGACTGTGTATGAGTGTGATTGTGAGAATGTGCTAATTTCTGTGTGAGCAAGTGTCAATCTGTATTTATTTCAGTCTGTGAGTGCTTTCAGTGTTTTAGTCCATGTGTGTAAGTATAGGTGTGAGAGCGTGTGCCTAGGTGGGTCAGTGAGTGGTTTCGTGTGTGAGTGTGCAAGTACATGAGTGTGGGTTTCTTAGAGTGTAAGTGTGTCAGTGTGACTGTGGATGTGCCATTGTTTTAGTGTGGATGCCTGGAAGTATCAGGGTGTGAGTGTGGGTGTGTCAGTGAGTGTGATGGTGTCTAGGTGTGCAAGTGTCAAGCTGTGTGTGCCACTGTCAGCATGAGTGTGTCAGTGAGCGTGTTCGTGTTTGAGTGTGCAAGTGTCAAGCTGTGTGCGTGTGTGTCAGTGAGTGTTTTAATGTGTGACTCTGAGAGAGGGTGTAAGCTTCAGTGTGTGCGTGTGTTGTCTCAGATTGAGTGTGCAGTGTGTGACAGTGTCAATGTGGGTGTTTCAGTGTGTTGATATGGGTATTTAGTGAGTGTTATTGAGCATGCCAGGCTGAGAGTGTGTCAGTAGCTACGTGGCTGTGTTAGTTTGTCAGGGTCAATGTGTATATCAGAGTGTGAGTGTGTCAGTATCAGAGTGGGTGCTTTAGGATGTGTGTGTATGTCAGGGTGTGTGTGTGGGCATCTGAATTTGTCAGGGGTGTGTGCGTGTGAATTTGTGCGACTGTGGGTGTGTATGGCTGTCAGTGTAAGCTTGTGTGTGTGTGTGTGTGTGTCAGGATGTGTGCGTTAGCATGTGGGTGAGTGTGTAAGAGAGGATGTGTCTGTGTGTGACTGTGGGTGTATCTGTGTGCGTGTCAGAATGTGAGTGTGTGTGTATCTGAGTGTGAGTGTGTATGTGTGTCAATGTGTGAGTTTGTGTGCGTGTGTGTCAGGATGTGTGTGCGTTAGCATGTGGGTGAGTGTATGTGAGAGGGGATGTGTCTGTGGGTGTGTCTGTGTGTGTGTCAGGATGTGAGTGAGTGTGTATCTGGGTGTGGGTGTGTATGTGTGTCAGTGTGTGAGTGTATCAGGGTGTGTGCGTTAACATGTGGGTGAGTGTGTGTAAGAGAGAATGTGTTTGTACGTGTGAGTGTGTGTCAGTGTGTGAATTTGTGTGTGCGTGTGTCAGGGTGTGTGTGAGTTAGTGCGTCTGTATGTGTGTGCGTGTGTCAGGGTGAGTGTGAGTCAGTGTGTCTGTATGTGTGTGTGTGTGTCAGGGTGAGTGCGACGGTACCTACCTCTCGGGTCAGGAGCACGGCTGCATCGTATTTCTCGCCTGCCCACTCTGGCCTGGCGCGCATCTGCCTCTGCCACTCACAGAAGTTGTGCAGGGTCTGCTGGGCTTCCTGCAGGACCTCAGGCCCCTCGCTGCTGTGACGCATCACCAGGATTCTGGTCACTGCCAGCCGTACGTCACTGGCCAGGGACGGGTGACGGTACAGGCGGTCAGCCGCAGCAAACAGCACCAGCAGGTACTCCCTGATATCGGAGCCCAACGCCTGGTACAGGCTGAAATCCGCCACCACCAGCAGCTCCACGTGGCGCGTCCTGGAGATCGAACGCCCCCTCCGAGACTTGGTGCCACCGGGAGGGACAGAGGCAACCCAGCCCGGCACGGCCGCAGCCCCCCAAGAGAGCTCCGGGCCGGCCGCGCACCGCGACAGACCCTCCGGCTCGCGCCAGTCCGGAGAACCCTTGCAGTCCCCCATCGCGGCCAGCGCCAAGGGCAGCAGGAGCAGGTGCCCACACGGCATCAGAGACGCAGCCCAGGAGAATCCCGCTGGAAATCAGAAGGACATTGGGCACCAGCCTGCACTGCCCTGTACAAAGCGAGAGATACGGAGGGTGGAGAGGGAAGAGAGATATCAGAGGTTAATGCCTGAAGAAAAACAAGAGGGAGGACCGCAGCTTCAGAGGGGGAGACATTGGCAAAGGATCTCACAGCACTGAATCCAGATGAGAAGGTGCTGCCCAGAATCTGCGGGGGCCCCGGGGCTCCAAGAGCTGGGAAGAGAGCGTGCCCGCTCCGACAACCCTCTGGTGCACCTCTGGTCTCGGGACGGGGAGATCACGAAATCTCACTGGGATATCGACCGCAATCTGCACACACAATGTGCATTCCTGACAAAATTGTCCAACTCATCAAAGCTTTGGCAAAATGAGAGCAGCGTGTTTCCCAATGCAGATTGTTAACCCTGTCAGCCTCGACACCCCACACACTCTCACTCACACACACACGCAGCACAAAATTCCCCGATCGGAGGGGGATTAACCCCCTCATCCACCCTCTCCCCATTTACACACACCGGGCAGTCTGTTCCCCCTATCGGAGGGGGATTAACCCCCTCACCCACCCTCTCCCCATTTACACACACCGGGCAGTATGTTCCCCCTATCGGAGGGGGATTAGCCCCCTCACCCACCCTCTCCCCATTTACACACACCGGGCAGTCTGTTCCCCCTATCGGAGGGGGATTAACCCCCTCACCCACCCTCTCCCCATTCACACACACCGGGCAGTCTGTTCCCCCTATCGGAGGGGGATTAACCCCCTCACCCACCCTCTCCCCATTCACACACACCGGGCAGTCTGTTCCCCCTATCGGAGGGGGATTAACCCCCTCACCCACCCCCTCCCCATTCACACACACCGGGCAGTCTGTTCCCCCTATCGGAGGGGGATTAACCCCCTCACCCACCCCCTCCCCATTCACACACACCGGGCAGTCTGTTCCCCCTATCGGAGGGGGATTAACCCCCTCACCCACCCTCTCCCCATTTACACACACCGGGCAGTCTGTTCCCCCTATCGGAGGGGGATTAACCCCCTCACCCACCCCCTCCCCATTCACACACACCGGGCAGTCTGTTCCCCCTATCGGAGGGGGATTAACCCCCTCACCCACCCTCTCCCCATTTACACACACCGGGCAGTCTGTTCCCCCTATCGGAGGGGGATTAACCCCCTCACCCACCCTCTCCCCATTTACACACACCGGGCAGTCTGTTCCCCCTATCGGAGGGGGATTAACCCCCTCACCCACCCTCTCCCCATTTACACACACCGGGCAGTCTGTTCCCCCTATCGGAGGGGGATTCGCCCCCTCACCCACCCTCTCCCCATTTACACACACCGGGCAGTCTGTTCCCCCTATCGGAGGGGGATTAACCCCCTCACCCACACCCTCCCCATTTACACACACCGGGCAGTCTGTTCCCCCTATCGGAGGGGGATTCACCCCCTCACCCACCCTCTCCCCATTTTTACACACCGGGCAGTCTGTTCATCCTATTGAAGGTATATTCACTGGTGCAGGATAGACGCTCTTAAATGAGCAGTCCTTATAGATTACGTGGGCATAGTTAACAAAACAGAACTCTCCAAGAATGTCAAAGTATGTGTGTGGGTGGCCTTTAGATTTCATGTCTTAAGGTAAAGTGCAGGAACACCGATGAATTTAAAATAGCACAGCTATTGTGAAAGCTGGCTGTGTACAGAAGCTCGGCAGATAACCAGTGTCATGAAAACAGAGAAAGCGTACAGCTAATGGCATAACACAGACTATAGCAATGTGGGATACATCCTCTCACTATGAAGGCGTGCTGCCTTCATCGTGAGAGGATTTGAGTATGGGAGTGACGATGTCTGCTGCAGTTATATGGGGCCATGGGGAGACCACACCCTGAGGGTCGTGTGCTGTCCTAGTCTGTGGGAGGACATTCTTGGTATTGATGGAGTCCAACATTGGGGTGGTATGGCGGCTCAGTGGTTAGCCCTGCTGCCCTCACGACGCTGGGGACCCGGGTTCCATCTCAGCCTCGGATGACTGTGTGGAGTTTGCACATTTTCCCCGTGTCCGCGTGGTTATGCTCCCACAGTCCACGGATGTGCAGATTAGGGTCAATTAGCCCTGAAGGGCTCCGGCCTGAAATGTTGAGGTTTTTTTTTAGCTGCTGTGCTTTTTCAGCCCCACACACTCGACTCTGCTCTCCAGCATCTGCCAGACCGCCCTGTCTCCAAATTGCCCATTGTGCCCAGGGTTGTGTAGGTTAGCTGCATTAGTCAGGGGAAATGCAGAGTAATAGGTTAGGGCGTTGAGTCTGCGTTCACGTGTTGGGCCAAAGGGCTTGTTTCTACACATCCGGGATTCTAATTCTAACAAAGGCTGATCCCTGGGATAGCAGGACGGACATATGAAGCATGACAGCATCGACTGGGCACGTACTCACTGAGATTCCGAAGAAGGAGGAGGGGATCACAGGGAAACTTATAGAATCCTCCTGGGACGGGACAGGCCAGATACAGAAAGAATGCTCCCAATGTTGGGGAAGAATTAAAAATGGGGAGAAAGACAGTCTGGACTTCCAAGGGGTCTTTGACAAGTTGGTGGCAGATGAGGTTCAACGCAGAGACGTGTGAGGTGATATACTTTGGTCAGGAGAACTTTGAAAGGCAATAGTAAATAGGGGCTACAAGTTCTACAGGGGTTAGGGTGGATTGGCCATGCTAAATTACCCATAGTGTTCAGGGATGTGTAGGTTAGGGTGGATTGGCCATGCTAAATTACCCATAGTGTTCAGGGATGTGTAGGTTAGAGTGGATTGGCCATGCTAAATTACCCCATAGTGCTCAGGGATGTGCAGGTTAGGGTGGATTGGCCATGCTAAATTACCCCATAGTGCTCAGGGATGTGCAGGTTAGGGTGGATTGGCCATGCTAAATTACCCCATAGTGCTCAGGGATGTGTAGGTTAGGGTGGATTGGCCATGCTAAATTACCCCATAGTGCTCAGCGATGTGTAGGTTAGGGTGGATTGGCCATGCTAAATTACCCCATAGTGCTCAGGGATGTGTAGGTTAGGGTGGATTGGCCATGCTAAATTACCCCATAGTGTTCAGGGATGTGTAGGTTAGGGTGGATTGGCCATGCTAAATTACCCATAGTGTTCAGGGATGTGTAGGTTAGAGTGGATTGGCCATGCTAAATTACCCCATAGTGCTCAGGGATGTGCAGGTTAGGGTGGATTGGCCATGCTAAATTACCCCATAGTGCTCAGGGATGTGCAGGTTAGGGTGGATTGGCCATGCTAAATTACCCCATAGTGCTCAGGGATGTGTAGGTTAGGGTGGATTGGCCATGCTAAATTACCCCATAGTGCTCAGGGATGTGTAGGTTAGGGTGGATTGGCCATGCTAAATTACCCCATAGTGCTCAGGGATGTGTAGGTTAGGGTGGATTGGCCATGCTAAATTACCCCATAGTGCTCAAGGATGTGTAGGTTAGGGTGAATTGGCCATGCTAAATTACCTAGAGTGTTCAGGGATGTGTAGGTTAGGGTGGATTGGCCATGCTAAATTACCCATAGTGCTCAGGGATGTGTAGGTTAGGGTGGATTGGCCATGCTAAATTACCCCATAGTGTTCAGGGATGTGTAGGTTAGGGTGGATTGGCCATGCTAAATTACCCCATAGTGTTCAGGGATGTGTAGGTTAGGGTGGATTGGCCATGCTAAATTACCCCATAGTGCTCAGGGATGTGTCGGTTAGGGTGAATTGGCCATGCTAACTTACCCATAGTGCTCAGGGATGTGTCGGTTAGGGTGAATTGGCCATGTTAAATTACCCATAGTGCTCAAGGATGTGTAGGTTAGGGTGGATTGGCCATGCTAAATTACCCCATAGTGTTCAGGGCTGTGTAGGTTAGGGTGGATTGGCCATGCTAAATTACCCATAGTGCTCAGGGATGTGTAGGTTAGGGTGGATTGGCCATGCTAAATTACCCCATAGTGTTCAGGGATGTGTAGGTTAGGGTGGATTGGCCATGCTAAATTACCCATAGTGCTCAGGGATGTGCAGGTTAGGGTGGATTGGCCATGCTAAATTACCCCATAGTGTTCAGGGATGTGTAGGTTAGGGTGGATTGGCCATGCTAAATTACCCCATAGTGTTCAGGGATGTGTAGGTTAGGGTGGATTGGCCATGCTAAATTACCCCAGAGTGTTCAGGGATGTGCAGGTTAGGATGGATTGGCCATGCTAAATTACCCCATAGTGTTCAAGGATGTGCAGGTTAGGGTGGATTGGCCATGCTAAATTACCCCATAGTGCTGAGGGATGTGCAGGTTAGGGTGGGTAGGCCATGCTAAATTACCCCATAGTGTTCAGGGATGTGCAGGTTAGGGTCGGTTGGCCATGCTAAATTACCCCATAGTGTTCAGGGATGTGTAGGTTAGGGTGGATTGGCCATGCTAAATTACCCCATAGTGTTCAGGGATGTGCAGGTTACGGTGGATTGGCCATGCTAAATTACCCCATAGTGTTCAGGGATGTGTAGGTTAGGGTGGATTGGCCATGCTAAATTACCCCAGAGTGTTCAAGGATGAGTAGGTTAGGGTGCATTGACCATGCTAAATTACCCCATAGTGTTCAGGGATGTGTTGGTTAGGGTGGATTGGCCATGCTAAATTACCCCAGAGTGTTCAGGGATGTGCAGGTTAGGATGGATTGGCCATGCTAAATTACCCCATAGTGTTCAAGGATGTGCAGGTTAGGGTGGATTGGCCATGCTAAATTACCCCATAGTGCTGAGGGATGTGCAGGTTAGGGTGGGTAGGCCATGCTAAATTACCCCATAGTGTTCAGGGATGTGCAGGTTAGGGTCGGTTGGCCATGCTAAATTACCCCATAGTGTTCAGGGATGTGTAGGTTAGGGTGGATTGGCCATGCTAAATTACCCCATAGTGTTCAGGGATGTGCAGGTTACGGTGGATTGGCCATGCTAAATTACCCCATAGTGTTCAGGGATGTGTAGGTTAGGGTGGATTGGCCATGCTAAATTACCCCAGAGTGTTCAAGGATGAGTAGGTTAGGGTGCATTGACCATGCTAAATTACCCCATAGTGTTCAGGGATGTGTTGGTTAGGGTGGATTGGCCATGCTAAATTGCCCATAGTGTTCAGGGATGTGTAGGTTAGGGTGGATTTGCCATGCTAAATTACCCATATTGTTCAGGGATGTGCAGGTTAGGGTGGATTGGCCATGCTAAATTACCCCATAGTGTTCAGGGATGTGCAGGTTAGGGTGGATTGGCCATGCTAAATTACCCCATAGTGTTCAGGGATGTGTAGGTTAGGGTGAATTGGCCATGCTAAATTACCCCATAGTGTTCAGGGATGTGTAGGTTAGGGTAAATTGGCCATGCTAAATTACCCCATAGTGTTCAGGGATGTGTAGGTTAGGGTGAATTGGCCATGCTAAATTACCCTATAGTGTTCAGGGATGTGCAGGTTCGGGTGGATTGGCCATGCTAAATTACCCCATAGTGTTCAGGGATGTACAGGTTAGGGTGGACTGGCTGTGCTAAATTACCCATAGTGTTCAGGGATGTGTAGGTTAGGGTGGATTGGCCATGCTAAATTTCCCCATAGTGTTCAGGGATGTGCAGGTTAGGGTCGATTGGCCATGCTAAATTACCCATAGTGTTCAGGGATGTGTAGATTCGGGTGGATTGGCCATGCTAAATTACCCCATAGTGTTTAGGGATGAGTAGGTTAGGGTGGATTGGCCATGCTAAATTACTCCATTGTGTTCAGGGATGTGTAGGTTTGGGTCGATTGGCCATGCTAAATTATCCATAGTAAATTGCCCATTTCCACACACCGGGCAGTCTGTTCCCCCTATCGGAGGGGGATAAACCCTAACCAGTCCACCCTAACCTACACATCCCTGAACACTATGGGTAATTTAGCACGGCCAATTCACCCTAACCTGCACATCCCTGAACAGTATGGGGTAATTTAGCATGGCCAATCCACCCTAACCTGCACATCCCTGAACACTGTGGGGTAATTTAGCATAGCCAATCCACCCTAACCTACACATCCCTGAACACTATGGAGTAATTTAGCATGGCCAATCCACCCTATCCTGTACATCCCTGATCACTTTGGGGTAATTTAGCATGGCCAATCCACCCTAACCTGCACATCCCTAAACACTATGGGTAATTTAGCATGGCTAATCCACCCTAACCTACACATCCTGAACATTATGGGGTAATTTAGCATGGCCAATCCACCCGAACCTACATATCCCTGAACACTGTGGGGTAATTTAGCATGGCCAATCCACCCTAACCTACACATCCCTGAACACTGTAGGGTAATTTAGCATGGCCATTCCACCCTAACCTGTACATCCCTGAACACTATGGGGTAATTTAGCATGGCCAATCCACTCTAACCTGTACATCCCTGAACACTATGGGGTAATTTAGCATGGCCAATCCACCCTAACCTGTACATCCCTAAACACTCTGGGTAATTTAGCATGGCCAATCCACCCGAACCTACATATCCCTGAACACTGTGGGGTAATTTAGCATGGCCAATCCACCCGAACCTACATATCCCTGAACACTGTGGGGTAATTTAGCATGGCCAATCCACCCTAACCTGCACATCCCTAAACACTATGGGTAATTTAGCATGGCTAATCCACCCTAACCTACACATCCTGAACATTATGGGGTAATTTAGCATGGCCAATCCACCCGAACCTACATATCCCTGAACACTGTGGGGTAATTTAGCATGGCCATTCCACCCTAACCTGTACATCCCTGAACACTATGGGGTAATTTAGCATGGCCAATCCACTCTAACCTGTACATCCCTGAACACTATGGGGTAATTTAGCATGGCCAATCCACCCTAACCTGTACATCCCTAAACACTCTGGGTAATTTAGCATGGCCAATCCACCCTAACCTACACATCCCTGAACACTATGGGGTAATTTAGCATGGCCAATCCACCCTAACCTACACATTCCTGAACACTATGGGGTAATTTAGCATGGCCAATCCACCCTAACCTGCACTTCCCTGAACACTATGGGGTAATTTAGCATAACCCCCTTCCTGTAACAGGGCGACTGGAACTGGTCGCAGTGCTCCAGACGGGACCTCACCAATGTCCTGTACAACCCCAACATGACGTCCCAACTCCTACACTCAATGGGCTGAGCAATAACTGGACACAGTGCTCCAGACGGGACCTCACTAATGTCCTGTATAACCCCAACGTGACGTTCCCAACTCTTACACTCAAGGGGCTGAGCAAAGAAGGCCAGCGCGCTGAACGCCTTCTTAACCGCCTGTCTATATGTGACGCAAACTTCAGAGAATTATGTACCTGAACCTCAAGGTCTCTCTGTTCTACAACACTATGCAGGGCCTTACTTTATATTATTTGTTTTGCCAAAATGCCATGCCTCACATTCATCCAAGTTAAGCTCCACCCACCTCTCCTCAGCCCATTGACCTAATCGATCAAGACCCCTCTGTAACGTTACACAATCTTCTTCACTGTCCTCTCTACCACCAATCCTGGTGGCCTCCCCATACTTACAGTTCTGCATCAGTCAGGGCAAATAGAACATGGAAAAGTACAGCACAGAACAGGCCCTTTGGCCCACCATGACGTAATTGGTCAGGATAAGGGGTCTGGGTGGGTTGCTCTTCGGAGGGCTAGTGCGGATTTGTTGGGCCAAAGGGCCTGTTTCCACACTGTAGGAATTCTCATTCTAATCCTCGGCTAGTTAAACTAACTCCCAAAACAAACTCTTCGGGTCAGATTCTATTTTAGTCGCTGTTGAACGTTTCTGTCCTTTGTATCCTCTATTTGCCCAAGTGACCAAATGACCATTTCTTCCCATCCCTACCATCACTCTCTCAGACTGGCCTTACTTGACATCCAATTTTTTTTGTTTTGGAACGAAGGTGTAACATTGGCAATTTTGACCGGACGCCGAACTGGACTCCCCCACATCAACCCAGCGGCTGCAGGAGCAGGGTCCGAGGCTGGGAATCCTGCAGCGAGTCACTCCCCTCCTGACTCTCCCCCCAAAGACTGTCCCACCATCTACAAGGCCCAGGGTCAGGAGGGTGAGGGAATGCTCCCCACTTGTCCCTGGATGGGGGCAGCTCAAGAAGCTTGACCCCATCCAGGGACAAAGCAGACCCCCCCCCCCCTCTTGATTGCCCCCCCCACCCACAAACACCCCCTCCCTCCCCCAGCCATCGAAGCCAGCTCTTTTCCTTTAAATTGTTCCGTGTCTCATTCCACCATCGTTCAGATACAATGATCCCTACTGCCCAAATTTTCCCGTCTCAGTGATTTATTTGGCCCACCACATTGCTTAGAACCAGGTCTAGCAGTGCCTCATTTGTCGTTGGAGCGGAGCTATGTCAATGTAAGAAATTCTCTAAAATCACTTGCCCCTTTCTTCACTTTGCACTATCCCAGTCTATAATCAGGTAATTAAGATCCTCCATTATAACCTCCCCATAATGTTTATCCCGCTCTGTAATTTACTCATTGCAAACATGTTCCTCTACATCTTGCCCGGGAATAAGTGCCATCGAGCAATGAAATTGGGCCCTTCTTATTCCTAGGATCTGATTTGACTCTGTTATCAAAGCCTCTGCGATGTCCCCTTTCTCCAGCTTGGCAATGCACACTTTCATCAACGTTTTTTGATTATTCGTCTGTGGGACTTGGCACAACATTCCTTGCCCTTGAGAATGTACTTGAAAACCGCGTTCTTGAACCACTGCACTCTACCTGACCCACAATGCCCCCGAGGGAGGGGGATTCCAGGATTCTGACCCAGCCACACTGAAGGGAGGGCGATATATTCCCGAGGCGGGATGGGGAGGGGGCTCGGAGGGGAACTTGCAGGGGGCTGGTGTTCCCATGTACCTGCTGTCCCTTGTCCTTCTGGATGGAAGTGGCCGTGGGGTTTGGAAGGTGCTGCCTGAGGGGCTTTGGGGAATTTCTGCAGGGCACCTTGTAGATGGTCCACACCGCTGCTACTGAGCGTCGGTGGGGGGGAGGGAGGGAGGGGGTGTTTGTGGGTGAGGGGGCTGCTTTGTCCCTGGATGGGGTCGAGCTTCTCGAGTGTTGTTGGAGCTGCCCCCACCCAGGGGCAAGTGGGGAGTATTCCCTCCCCCTCCTGACCTGGGCCTTGTAGATGGTGGGACAGGCTTTGGGGGGAGAGTCAGGAGGGGAGTTCCTCGCTGCAGGATTCCCAGCCTCTGACCCTGCTCTTGGAGCCGCTGGGGCTGTGTGGGGAGCCCAGTTGTGTTTCTGGTTAATGGTAACCCCCAGGATGTTAATAGTGCCCACCACCTCCTCCTTTAGGATCATTCCTGCACACCCTGGATGCAGCAATGTTGAACACCCAGCTTTCAGTTATGTCTTACACAGGCATCGACATTAATTCACGCAGTTGTAAGGAGCCCTCGTGAGAAAGCACGAGTCTGTATTATGGACAGGTTTGGTTTCCCCATTGAGGGAAAGTTGCACTTGCCGCAGATGTGATGGGACAGCAGTGAGGCATCAGATGAATCCCTGGGATGTGGAGATTATCTTGGGAGGATCAATTCACAAGAACGCGCTTCTGTCCTCACGAGTCTCAGAGGAGAAGAGGCGCCTGCATTTTAAACTTACACTATTATTCTCGGAAGAAAACAGGTGTCTCCTCTGGCTGCTCCAGGGTCAGAATCTCAGGATAAAGACTGAGAGGAGGAGGAGATTTTTCACTCAGTATCAATGGTTCCCTCAATCCTGTATCCACACTGAGACACACATCGACTGTACAGTACCAGACAGGAGTGAGTCACTCCCTTTTACACACTGTCTGTGACTGTACCTGTACAGGAGCGGACACAGAGAGAGAGAGACAGACTGTACTGTACCAGACAGGAGTGAGTCACTCCCTTTTACACACTGTCTGTGACTGTACCTGTACAGGAGCTGACACTGAGAGACAGACTGTACAGTACCGAACAGGAGTGAGTCCCTCCCTTTTACACACTGTCTGTGACTGTACCTGTACAGGAGCTGACACTGAGAGAGAGAGACAGACTGTACAGTACCGGACAGGAGTGAGTCCCTCCCTTTTACACACTGTCTGTGACTGTACCTGTACAGGAGCTGACACTGAGAGAGACAGGCTGTACAGTACCAGACAGGAGTGAGTCCCTCCCTTTTACACACTGTCTGTTACTGTACCTGTCCAGGAGCTGACACTGAGAGTGAGACAGACTGTACAGTACCAGCCAGGACAGTTTTTCTTGCTGTGTATTACTGGACATGTGCACTAACTGACTCTGAGATACACATGCACTTTAAACCACCATGTGGCAATGAACGCCTCATAGTCAGCTGTCGAGCTCAATTGGTTCAGTGTGCGACCCTTCACCCTGACTGTGCTTGCCAGATGCTGGGAGATTGTTCTGCTTTCAATCTCAATGAAGAATCACAATCTGATATCTCCCTGTGTTGTAGAATTCAGCTGCGATATATGTCAGAGCTAATGGTTACACCAGTCCTGCCACATCTACAGAGAGGTTAGCAAAGAATCCATACGCGCGTGCTGCAGAGGGAGGAGACTTGGAATCAGTCAGACATAACTCGGCACAAATCTCTTAAATAAACACAATGAAAAAGTCATCAACACAGACACACACGTGAAGTCACATTCCTTCTCAATCTGCCTCTCCTGTGCTCGGAAAGCACTCTTCAACGATTGGTCTTGCACACCCGTGATCACACTCACACTGAATTCACGATTAGAGGTGTGTTCCTGAGCACTCTAGCACACTTACATCACTATTAAAGGTGTGTTCCTTCACACTCAATCTCACAAACTCCCATTTGAATCGCTATTAAAGGAGTGTTCCTTCATACCCGTGTTCACTCTCACACTGAAATCACTATTAAAGGAGAATTCCTTCACAGCCGCGCTCACACTCACACTGAAATCACTATTAAAGGAGTGTTCCTTCACACCTGCGCTCACACTGAAATCACTATTAAAGGAGTGTTCCCTCACACCCGTGCTCACACTCACATTGAAATCACTATTAAAGGAGTGTTCCTTCACACCTGCACACACTCACACTGAAATCACTATTAACGGAGTGTTCCTTCACACCCGTGCTCACACTCACACTGATATCACTATTAAAGGAGTGTTCGTTCACACTCAGCCTCCTGCAGTGGTCCCCAGCATCACAGCAGACAGCCTTCAATCAATTCCAATCACTCCACAGACATCCAGAGGCGTTTGGAGACACTGGACACTGGAAAGGCTAATGGCCCGGAGAACATCCTGGCACCAGTACTGTAGGCCTGTGCCCCAGAACATGCTGCTCCCCACGCCAAGCTGTTTCAGTACAGCTCCAACACCGGCGTCTCCCCAACAATAGCCCAACTATGTCCCGTATATGAAAAGCAGGACAAAACCGACCTGGCCAATTACCACCCCCCTCCCCACCATCAGCCTCCTGGTGACCATCGGGAAGGTGGTGGAAGGTGCCATCTAGCAGCACCCGCTCAGCAATAACCTGCTCAGTGATGCCCAGGTTGGGTTCCCCCAGGGCCTCTCAGCCCCTGACCTCATTACAGTCTGGGTTCACACATGGGGTTCCCGAGGGGAGGGGAGAGGGACAGCCCTTGACGTGATTTGACCGAGTGTGGCATCACGGAGCCCCTGATAAAACTGGAATCAATGGGTATCAGGGGGGCAAACTCTGCACTGGTTGGGGTCAGACCTGGCACAGGGGAAGATGGTTGTGGTTATTGGAGGGTCAGTCATCTCAGCTCCAGGGCATCTCTACAGGAGTCCCTCAGGGTAGTGTCCCAGGCCCCAACCACCTTCAGCACCTTCATCAATGACCTTCCCTCCAAGATAAGGTCCGAAGTGGGAATGTTCGCTGATAATTGTACAGTGTTCAGCGATTCCTCAGATACTGAAGCAGCCCGTGTTCAAATGTGACAAGATCTGGACAATACCCAGGCTTGTGCTGACAAGTGGCAGGGAACAGCTGTGCCACACAAATGCCAGGCTCTGACCATCTCTAATAAGAGAGAATCTAACCACTGCCCCTTGGTACTCAATGGTGTTATCATCAGTGAATCCTCCACTATCAGCATCATCACATCAACCCAGCGGCTCCAAGAGCAGGGTCAGAGGCTGGGAATCCTGCAGCGAGTCACTCCCCCTCCTGACTCTCCCCCCAAAGCCTGTCCCACCATCTCCAAGGCCCAGGTCAGGAGGGGGAGGGAATACTCCCCACTTGCCCCTGGGTGGGGGCAGCTCCAACAACACTCAAGAAGCTCGACCCCACCCAGAGACAAAGCAGCCCCCCCACCAGCCCCACCCCCACCCCACCGACGCTCAGTAGCAGCGGTGTGGACCATCTACAGGATGCCCTGCAGAAATCCCCCAAAGCCCCTCAGGCAGCACCTTCCAAACCCCACGGCCACTTCCATCCAGAAGGACAAGGGGCAGCAGGTACATGGGAACACCAGCCCCCTGCAAGTTCCCCTCCGAGCCCCCTCCCCATCCCGCCTCGGGAATATATCACCGTCCCTTCAGTGTGGCTGGGTCAGAATCCTGGAATCCCCTCCCTCAGGGGCATTGTGGGTCTACCCACAGCACATGGGGGGTCAAGGAGGGAACTCACCCCCACCTTCTCAAGGGGCAACTAGGGACGGGTAAGGAATACTGGGCCCAGCCAGAGACCCCCATGTTCCATGAGTGAATAGAGTTTTTTTAAAAAAAAGCAATCATGTTTAACAGGAATATTCCTTCAAGCCTGCAGACTGCGGGTGCTGCTATGGGCTGGTGTACTGTCGGCTCCACTGATGTTGCGGCTGTACAGGACATTGGTTAGGCCCCTGTTGGAATATTGGGTGCAATTCTGGTCTCCTTCCTATTGGAAAGATGCTGTGAAACTTGGAAAGGGTTCAGAAAAGATTTACAAGGATGTTGCCAGGGTTGGAGGGTCTGAGCTACAGGGAGAGGCTGAACAGGCTGGGGCTGTTTTCCCTGGAGCGTCGGAGGCTGAGGGGTGACCTTATAGAGGTTTATAAAATCATGAGGGGTATGGATAGGGTAAATAGGCAAAGTCTTTTCCCCTGGGGTGGGGGAGTCCAGAACTAGAGGGGCATAGGTTTAGGGTGAGAGGGGAAAAATATAAAAGAGACCAAAGGGGCAACGTTTTCCCCCAGAGGGTGGTACGTGTATGGAATGAGCTGCCAGAGGAAGTGGTGGGGGCTGGTACAATTACAGCATTTAAGAGGCATTTGGATGGGTATATGAATAGGAAGGGTTTGGGGGGATATGGGCCGGGTGCTGGCAGGTGGGACTAGATTGGGTTGGGATATCTGGTCGGCCTGGACGAGATGGACCGAAGGGTCTGTTTCCGTGCTGTACATCTCTCTGACACTCACTTCAGTTAAGGGGGTTAAATCAGTTCCCACCCCGCTCCCACCTTCCCTCAGCCCACCCCTGTCCCCCCCCTCCCTTCCCACCCTCGGCATCTCTGGTTCCATTTCTGGGGATGGGGCCGGCCCTCCGATATCCCCCTCCCCAGCCCACCGGCTCCCAGAGCTAGCCTGACTCCGCGTCCTCACGCCCTGCGCAGGCTCGACTCCCAGCTCCCCTGTCCCCATGGCAACTTGTCCGAATTCGACGAGGACCTCTCTGACGCGTCCACTCTCTCCCTCGACCGAGGATTCCGCAGCACCGGAATGGGGTGCCCTCAACTGGGATCGACTCACCTCCTGCGCACCTGACCTCACCACCCGCCCCCTTCCCTTCCACAACAGTGATAGGGATCCCCCATGCCCCAGCCTCATCTCCCATCCCACCAACGTCCAATTCCCCTTCCCCCCCTTCTTGTCGGCCTTTCATAAGGACCGTTCTCTCTGGGGCACCTCCCCCACGCGCCCCCCTGACCCACTCCTCCTCCACTTCCATCACCTTCGCCACCCCGCGCCCTCCCCCAGCACCTTCCCCAGGAAGGTGTAACTCCTGCCCGTTTATGCCCTGCATCCTAACTCCATCCAAAGGCCGAAGGCGCACTCAGTCGAGTTCACCAACTCCGCTGCTCTCGGCGCGGTCTCCTCCACGTTTGGGGGTGGGGGGGTGGGGGAGAGACGGGACGCCAACTCGCATCTCCAGGACACCCGCACCCAACAGCCCCCGAACGCCCCCTTGGCCAAACACTTCGACTCCCCACTCCCGCCCCGCCAAGGACATGCAAGTCCTGGGCCTCCTCCATCGCCAGACCCTCACCACCCGACGCCTGGAGGAGGAACGCCACATCTTCCACCTCGGGACCTTCCAACCACACCGGATCTCCCACCAGTGTCCTCACCTTATCCCAGATCCAACTTGACCTCCCTACTTGTCCCCCTTGTGTAGCTTTGACAAAAGGGTCAGTGAGACTTGAAACGTCCACTCTTTTCTCTCCTGACAGCTGCTGCCAGCCCTGCTGAGATTTTCCAGCATTTTCTCTTTTGGCGCCAACTTGACCTGTCCACCTTCCTTCCCACCCTATCGTCCTCTCTGACCTATCACCATCACCCAACCACCTTCATCTACCTGTCATGTTCCTGGCTACCTTCTCCCCCAGCCCTAACCCCCACCCACCCCCCAACTCCCATTTATCTCTCAGCACCACCACCCCCCTTCCTTGGGACACCCTCTTATTCCTGATGAAGAGCTGAATACCCGAAACGTTGACTCTCCCGCTCCCCTGATGCTGCCTGACCGGCTGTGCTTTTCCAGCACCACACTCTCCACTCTGATCTCCAGCTTCTGTCCCAGGCTTGCTGCAGTGCCCTGGTTAAGTTGGAAGAACAGCGCCCCACTCTCTGTTTGGAGACCCTGCAGCATTCAATGATTGAGTCCACGTCCTTTCCCTACCCCTTGCCAACTCCGAGCCCTGTCATCACACAGGCTGCTTTCAGAATGGCCAACCGATTCTCACTTCCTTCTGGTCGCGGTAATCAGCTTTATTTTCTCCCGGGGATCACCATCCCCCACCTCCTTGCCTTCCGAACTATCCTTCCCTCCCTCTGGGTTGTCTTTCCATCCAACACCCTCCTCCTCAACTCCCCCACCCCAGTTAGTCACCAGCACACACACACTACCTTGAGTTAGCGGCTACCAGTCGTGAACAGAGGTCACTGCACTCAGAACACCCATGGCACTTACTCTGCACAGACGTGGGGAGGGACGCTAACAATGCCAGGGTTTGTGTGCCTTCACATTGGGGCACAACATACACCCACACACACACACACACACACACACCCTCACACACATACACACACCCTCACACACACACACACACACACACTCACACACACACACACACACTCACACACACACACACTCACACACACACTCAACAGACACACACATACACCCTCATACACCCACACACCCTCACACACACCCACACACTCACACACACACACACCCACACACACACCCACACACACCCTCATACACACACACATCCACACACACAAACGCACCCACACACACAAACGCACCCACACACACACACCCACACACAAATACACTCACACACACACTCAACACTCACCCACAAACACACTCACACACAAACCCACAAACACACACACACGTATTCAATAGACACTCACCCAGACACACACCCACCCGCAAACACACTCACACACGCCCAGACACACCCACCCACATACAAACACACTCACACGCACACACACTCAACAGACACTCACCCAGACACACACACCCACAAACACACTCACACACACACACACACTCTCAACAGACACTCACCCAGACATACAGACCCACAAACACACTCACACACACACACTCACACACACACTCAACAGACACACACACACCCACACACTCACACACACACACTCAACAGATACTCACCCAGTCACACCCACCCACACAAACACACTCATACACACACAAACACACTCACACTCAACAGACACTCACCCAGACACACACAAATACACTCACACACACACACTCAACAGACACTCACACATTCACACACACACCCACACAAATACACTCACACTCACACACAAACACACTCACACTCACACAAAAACACACTCAATAGACACTCACACAGACACTCACCCAGACACACACCCACACCCACACATACTCACACACACAGACACGCACATGCACTCTCTCACACACACGTGCACATGCACACACACACATAGACACACACTCTCAAACACACGAGCACACGCACACACATAGACACACACACTCGCATACACATACACACACACATACCCACCCACAAACACACACTCTCTCACACACACACAAACACAAACACACAGACACTCACTCAGACACACACATTCTCTCTCACACACACTCATGCACACATACACAGATGCGTGTAAAGGGGGAGAGGGTGGTTGAGGGGGTTAATCCCCCTCCGATAGGGGGAACAGACTGCCCGGTGTGTGTAAATGGGGAGAGGGTGGGTGAGGGGGTTAATCCCCCTCCGATAGGGGGAACAGACTGCCCGGTGTGTGTAAATGGGGAGAGGGTGGGTGAGGGGGTTAATCCCCCTCCGATAGGGGGAACAGACTGCCCGGTGTGTGTAAATGGGGAGTGTAAGCGAATGTGTTAATCGTCATTTGGCATAGTACATGCTGTTTTCAAAGTCACCCTTCACCATCTGCATCTTTGTGTGCAGCAATGCTCTGTTTACCCGTAATTGCTCGTAATTAATTCAGTCTGAGTCTCTCGTTTGCCATCAGTGCCAAAAGCAGTCCGGGGTCGGGTGAGGGGAAAATCCAAACTTCCTCTCGTGTGCTGACGTGGGACACGACCTGGGCAACGGGTCTTCTTGTATTCACTGTGTTTGAGACCTTATGTCTCTGTTTGTTCACCCACTACAGGCATTTACAATAGGGAGAGAGTGAGAGTGAGGGAGACAGAGAGAGAGAGAGAGAGAGACAGAGGGAGAGAGAGAGAGAGAGAGAGACAGAGGGAGAGAGAGAGAGAGAGAGGGGCAAAGAGATTTCAGTAGACAGAGGGATGGATAGAGACACTGGGGGCCACTGCTCTGAGCAATGTGGCCTCTGGTGAGATTTGTGGATGTTCGATCCACCTCAAATTCTTGGGAAGGCCTCTATCAGACCACAAGGAGGCCAACCAGCCCATTCCCCCTGCCTTCTCCCAGTCACACGGGACTCCCTGACCAATCAATGTCCAACTACCGCTGTCTCAAAGACACTCTTAACTTCCCCAGCCCTCTGGGTCCCACAGATTCCCCACCCCCACCCCTCCACCTGAAGAAATTCCTCCCCATCTCCGTTCCAAAGGGTGGTCCCTTCACTCTGAGGCTGTGCCTAGTCTCCCCTCCGGGTGGAAACATCTTACCCACCTCCCCTCTATCCAGGCCCCTCAGTATTCTTGAAGTTCCAATCAGATTCCCAACCCTCTCCCAACATTCTTCCAGCACAGACCCAGAGCCCTCAACCCCTCCTCAAATGACGAGCCCTTCATCCCCGGGATCGTTCATATAAACCTCCCACGGACCCCTCCTCCGGACCCTCCAAGGAGAGCATGTTTACGCCATAGTTGATACTGTTCTGACATACAGAGAGAGACCCTCACTGGGAAGTGCATGTTACCAATTGAACTGGATGTTGCCCGTGAAATGCGTTGTTAATTGTTGAATCCCGACAGAGTGGAAACAGGCCCTTCGGCCGAACAAGCCCACAGCGACCCTCCGAGGAGTAACCCACCCAGACACATTCCCCTACCCCATTATTCCACATTTATGCTGGACTAATGCACCTAACCTACACATCCCTGAGCACTATGGGTAATTTAGCATGGCCAATCCACCCTAACCTACACATCCCTGAACACTATGGAGTAATTTAGCATGGCCAATCCACCCTAACCTACACATCCCTGAACACTATGGGGTAATTTAGCATGGCCAATCCACCCTAACCTACACATCCCTGAACACTATGGGGTAATTTAGCATGGCCAATCCACCCTAACCTGTACATCCCTGAGCACTATGGGGTAATTTAGCATGGCCAATCCACCCTAACCTACACATCCCTGAACACTATGGAGTAATTTAGCATGGCCAATCCACCCTAACCTGTACATCCCTGAGCACTATGGGGTAATTTAGCATGGCCAATCCACCCTAACCTACACATCCCTGAACACTATGGGGTAATTTAGCATGGCCAATCCACCCTAACCTACACATCCCTGAACACTATGGGTAATATAGCATGGCCAATCCACCCTAACCTACACATCCCTGAACACTATGAGGTAATTTAGCATGGCCAATCCACCCTAACCTACACATCCCTGAACACTATGGGTAATTTAGCATGGCCAATCCACCCTAACCTGCACATCCCTGAGCACTATGGGTAATTTAGCATGGCCAATCCACCCTAACCTACACATCCCTGAGCACTATGGGTAATTTAGCATGGACAATCCTCCCTAACCTACACATCCCTGAACACTATGGGTAATTTAGCATGGCCAATCCACCCTAACCTGCACATCCCTGAGCACTATGGGTAATTTAGCATGGCCAATCCACCCTAACCTACACATCCCTGAGCACTATGGGTAATTTAGCATGGCCAATCCACCCTAACCTGCACATCCCTGAGCACTATGGGTAATTTAGCATGGCCAATCCACCCTAACCTACACATCCCTGAACACTATGGGTAATTTAGCATGGCCAATCCACCCTAACCTACACATCCCTGAACACTATGGGTAATTTAGCATGGCCAATCCACCCTAACCTACACATCCCTGAACACCATGGGTAATTTAGCATGGCCAATCCACCCTAACCTACACATCCCTGAGCACTATGGGTAATTTAGCATGGCCAATCCACCCTAACCTGCACATCACTGAACACTATCGGGAATTTAGCATGGCCAACCAACTCTCACCTACACAAACCTGAACAAATTAGATTACTTACAGGGTGGAAACAGGCCCTTCGGCCCAACAAGTCCACACCGACCCGCCGAAGCGCAACCCACCCATACCCCTACATTTACCCCTTACCTAACACTACGGGCAATTTAGCGTGGCCAATTCACCTGACCCGCACATCTTTGGACTGTGGGAGGAAACCGGAGCACCCGGAGGAAACCCACGCAGACACGGGGAGAACGTGCAAACTCCACACCGACAGTCGCCCCCGAGGCTGGGATCGAACCCGGGTCCCTGGCGCCGTGAGCCAGCCGTGCTAACCCCTGAGCCCACCGTTCTACAAGTTTGGAATATTGGGAGATGAGGAGGTGGGGTGGGGGAGTGGGGGTATGGTGTTTGTGGGCCTGGGGAGGGTGTTGGCTGGGACAGCAGGAAAAGCTGCGGGAATGAGCTTGTGTTGGCGAGCATCAGAGGACGGTGAATTCCAAAAAAAAGCCACAGTCCCCAAAGACTGGGAGGTTGTGACCAAAGTGGGGGAGGGCTGGGGAGGTGGGGGGGGGGGGGGGGGTGCGAGCCTCGGCAGACAGGAATGTGACTTTAATCAGAGACAAGTCTCCAAGCCCACAGATGGTCATCAAATGTCACGGAAACACTGAGGGAAGAACTCTGCCTCTCTGGGAGTCAGGTCTCGCCAAAACATTCCCAAAAGAGTCATGGGGTTGGCAGCCTGGAGCAAGTATCGTGCAGTCTGTTTTTATTTTCCTGAAAAAAAAATAAGAGTCGTACAAGGAGGAGGAGGAGGGGGAGGGGGAGGCCTCGCAGGAGACAAGGGGATCAGGTTTGGGGCCTAGTTTGGCCTCAGGATTGGCGTAACCCAGGAGGCGGCCCAGGATGGTGGGTGGCCCTCTCCAAACGCCCTCGGGAAATGTTCCACACGCGGGTGGGGTGGGCGCTGGTTTCTGCCAACCACCCGTCTTGGTTCACCCACGGCGATGCCACAGTCAGCAAAAACACCGCCAACACCTCCACACCCTCAGGGGGAGGGCAACGGAGATTCGGCGCGTCCCGAGAGGGCTCTAACTAATTCTTTTTTTTACCGAAGCGCTGTCGGAAGGGTTCCGACCTGGGGGGCACACCGCAACACGGTTTGGCACTAACTCAGCCAAAGGGGGTGAGAAATGAGGGAAGAGTTGGGAACGCGGCCCAGTCCATCAGGCCTCCCATCCTCCGAGTGGGCCGTCTACCCCTCAGGACAGCAGCCACGTAATCCACATCCCTTCCCAGCCCGGTCAGACTCTCTACAACCCTCTTCAGTCGGGCAGGAGAGATAAAATGTCAAAGACGCGTGCCAACAGATTTAACCGCAGCTTCTTCCCTGCTTTGTGCACAGATCACTCGGTATATTAGACTGTAGCTGCACCACCACATTCTGTGGAGGAGCTGGTGTTGGATGGGGTGTTAAAAATCACACACACACACCACCACCAGGTTAGAGTCCAACACGGTTATTTGGAAGCACTAACTCTCGGAGGGCAGTTTCTTCATTTGGACTAAATCAATACAGTCCACGTTTTGTAATGTCGCACTGTCAGAGGGTCAGTACTGAGGGAGTGCCGCACTGAGGGTCAGTACAGAGGGAGTGCCGCTCTGTCGGAGGGTCAGTACTGAGGGAGTGCCGCACTGTCAGAAAGTCAGTGCTGGGGGAGTGCCGCACTGTCGGAGGGTCAGTGCTGAGGGAGTGCCGCACTGTCAGAGGGTCAGTGGTGAGGGAGTGTCGCACTGTCGGAGGGTCAGTGGTGAGGGAGTGTTGCACTGTCGGAGGGTCAGTACTGAGGGAGTGCCGCACTGTCGGAGGGTCAGTGGTGAGGGAGTGTCGCACTGTCGGAGGGTCAGTACTGAGTAAATGCCATTCTGGTTGTTTGTGGCAGATGGTTTCAAATTAGTGGGTGTTAATTAAAAGAAATGATTGTAATTCTGTGGAATGTTGACGAGTAAAACAGCTGCACAGATCATTACCCAAACCCTGTAAATATAATATCTCGCCAGGTAGTGAGAGTGAGGTCAGGCCCTCCGACAGCACAGCACTCCCTCAGGACTGAACCTCTGACAGTGCGGTACTCCCTCAGCACTGACCCTCCGACAGTGCAGCCCTCTCTCAGTACTGACCCTCCGAGAGTGCAGCACTCTCTCAGTACTGACCCTCCGAGAGTGCGACGCTCCCTCGGTACTGACTCTCTGACAGTGCGGCACTCCCTCACTACTGACCCTCCGATAGTGCAGCGCTCCCTCAGTACCAACCGTCCGACAGTGTCGCTCTCCCTCAGTACTGACCCTCCGACAGTGCAGCACTCCTTCATTACTGACCCTCCAATAGTAAGGAGCTCCCTCGGTACTGACACTCCGACAGTGTGGCACACCCTCAGCACTGACCCTCTGACAGTGCGGCACTCCCTCAGAACTGCTCCTCCGACAGTGCAGCACTCCCTCAGTACTGGCCCTCCGACAGTGCACTCTCCCTCAGTACTGACCCTCCGACAGTGCGGCTCTCCCTCAGTATTGACCCTCTGACAGTGCGGCGCTCCCTCAGCACTGACCCTCTGACAAGGCAGCCCTCCCTCAGTACTGACCCTCCAACAGTGCGGCACTCTCTCAGTACTGACTCTCTGACAGTGCGGTACTCCCTCAGCACTGACCCTCCGATAGTGTGACGCTACCTCAGTACTGACCCTCCGACAGTGCGGCGCTCCCTCAGTACTGACCCTCCGACAGTCCACTCTCCCTCAGTACTGACCCTCCGACAGTGCGGCTCTCCCTCAGTATTGACACTCTGACAGTGCGGTACTCCCTCAGCACTGACTCTCTGACAGTGCGGTACTCCCTCAGTACTGACCCTCTGACAGTGCGGTACTCCCTCAGTACTGACACTCTAACAATGCAGCACTCCCTCAGCACTGACTCTCTGACAGTGCAGCACTCCCTCAGCACTGACTCTCTGACAGTGCGGTACCCCCTCAGTACTGACCCTCCGACAGTGCGGCACTCCCTCAGTACTGACCCTCTGACTGTGCAGTACTCCCTCAGCACATTTTCTCTGACAGTGCGGCACTCCCTCAGTACTGACTCCCTGACAGTGCGACACTCCCTCAGCACTGACTCTCTGACAGAGCAGCACTCCCTCAGTACTCACCCTCCGACAGTGAGGCGCTCCCTCAGTACTGACCCTCCCTCAGTGCGGTACTCCCTCAGTACTGACCCTGCGACAGTGCGGCAATCCCTCAGCACTGACACTCCCACAGTGCGACACTCCCTTAGTAAAGACCCTCCGACAGTGCGGCTCTCCCTCAGGACTGACCCTCTGACAGTGCGGCGCTCCCTCAGTACTGACCCTCTGACAGTGCGGCACTCCCTCAGTACTGACCCTCCGACAGTGCGGCACTCCCTCAGCACCGACCTACCGACAGTGCAGATTCGCTCAGCACAGACCCTCTGACAGTGAAGCACTCCCTCAGTACTGACCCTCTGACAGTGCGGTACTCCCTCAGCACTGACCCTCTGACAGTGCAGCACTCCCTCAGTACTGACCCTCTGACAGAGCAGCACTCCCTCAGTACTCACCCTCAGACAGTGAGGCGCTCCCTCAGTGCTGACCCTCCCACAGTGCAGCACTCCCTCAGCACTGACCCTCTGACAGAGCAGCACTCCCTCAGTACTCACCCTCAGACAGTGAGTCGCTCCCTCAGTGCTGACCCTCCCACAGTGCAGCACTCCCTCAGCACTGACACTCTGACAGTGAGGCGCTCCCTCAGTACTCACCCTCCGACAGTGCGGCACTCCCTCAGTACTCACCCTCCGACAGTGCGGCACTCCCTCAGTACTGATCCTCCGACAGTGCGGCTCTCCCTCAGTACTGACCCTCCGACAGTGCGGCACTCCCTCAGTACTGACCCTCCGACAGTGCGGCACTCCCTCAGTACTGACCCTCCCACAGTGCAGCACTCCCTCAGTACTGACCCTCAGACAGTGAGGCGCTCCCTCAGTGCTAACCCTCCCACAGTGCGACACTCCCTCAGCACTGACCCTCTGACAGAGCAGCACTCCCTCAGTACTGACCCTCCGACAGTGTGGCGCTCCCTCATCACTGACCCACCGACAGTGGGGTCCTCCCGCAGTACTGACCCTCCGACAGTGCGACACTCTCTCAGCACTGACCCTCCGATAGTGTTGATGCTCCCTCAGTACTGACTCTCCGACAGTGCGACGCTCTCTCAGCACTGACCCTCTGACAGTGCGGCACTCCCTCAGTACTGACCTTCCGACAGTGCGACGCTCCCTCAGCACTGACCCTCCGACAGTGCGGCGCTCCCTCAGTACTGACCCTCCGACAGTGCGGCACTCCCTCAGCACTGACCCTCCGACAGTGCGGCACTCCCTCAGTACTGACCCTCCGACAGTGCGGCACTCCCTCAGTACTGACCCTCCGACAGTGCGGCACTCCCTCAGTACTGACCCTCCGACAGTGCGGCACTCCCTCAGTACTGACTCTCTGACAGTGCAGCACTCCCTCAGCACTGACCCTCCGACAGTGCGGCACTCCCTCAGTACTGACCCTCTGACTGGGCGGTACTCCCTCAGCACATTTTCTCTGACAGTGCGGCACTCCCTCAGCACTGACCCTCTGACAGAGCAGCACTCCCTCAGTACTCACCCTCCGACAGTAAGGCGCTCCCTCAGTACTGACCCTCCCTCAGTGCGGTACTCCCTCAGTACTGACCCTCCGACAGTGCAGCACTCCCTCAGTACTGACCGTCCCACAGTGCAGCACTCCCTCAGTACTGACCCTCTGACAGAGCAGCACTCCCTCAGTACTCACCCTCAGACAGTGAGGCGCTCCCTCAGTGCTGACCCTCCCACAGTGCAGCACTCCCTCAGCACTGACCCTCTGACAGAGCAGCACTCCCTCAGTACTCACCCTCAGACAGTGAGGCGCTCCCTCAGTGCTGACCCTCCCACAGTGCAGCACTCCCTCAGCACTGACACTCTGACAGTGAGGCGCTCCCTCAGTACTCACCCTCCGACAGTGCGGCACTCCCTCAGCACTGACACTCCCACAGTGCAGCACTCCCTCAGTACTCACCCTCCGACAGTGGGGCACTCCCTCAGTACTGACCCTCCGACAGTGCGGCACTCCCTCAGTACTGACCGTCCCACAGTGCAGCACTCCCTCAGTACTGACCCTCTGACAGAGCAGCACTCCCTCAGTACTCACCCTCAGACAGTGAGGCGCTCCCTCAGTGCTGACCCTCCCACAGTGCAGCACTCCCTCAGCACTGACCCTCTGACAGAGCAGCACTCCCTCAGTACTCACCCTCAGACAGTGAGGCGCTCCCTCAGTGCTGACCCTCCCACAGTGCAGCACTCCCTCAGCACTGACACTCTGACAGTGAGGCGCTCCCTCAGTACTCACCCTCCGACAGTGCGGCACTCCCTCAGCACTGACACTCCCACAGTGCAGCACTCCCTCAGTACTCACCCTCCGACAGTGGGGCACTCCCTCAGTACTGACCCTCCGACAGTGCGGCACTCCCTCAGTACTGACCCTCCGACAGTGCGGCACTCCCTCAGCACTGACCCTCTGACAGAGCAGCACTCCCTCAGTACTGACCCTCCGACAGTGTGGCGCTCTCTCATCACTGACCCACTGACAGTGCGGCGCTCTCTCAGTACTGACCCTCCGACAGTGCGGCACTCCCTCAGTACTGACCCTCTGACTGTGCGGCACTCCCTCAGCACTGACCCTCTGACAGAGCAGCACTCCCTCAGTACTCACCCTCCGACAGTGAGGCGCTCCCTCAGTACTGACCCTCCCTCAGTGCGGTACTCCCTCAGTACTGACCCTCCGACAGTGCGGCACTCCCTCAGCACTGACACTCCCACAGTGCAGCACTCCCTCAGTACTGACCCTCCGACAGTGCGGCACTCCCTCAGTACTGACCCTCCGACAGTGCAGCACTCCCTCAGCACTGACCCTCCGACAGTGCAGCACTCCCTCAGTACTGACCCTCCGACAGTGCAGCACTCCCTCAGTACTGACCCTCCGACAGTGGGGCCCTCCCTAAGTACTGACCCTCCGACAGTGCGGCGCTCCCTCAGCACTGACCGTCTGACAACGCGGCGCTCCCTCAGTACTGACCTTCCGACAGTGCGACGCTCCCTCAGCACTGACCGTCTGACAACGCGGCGCTCCCTCAGTACTGACCCTCCGACAGTGCGGCACTCACTCAGCACTGACCTACCGACAGTGCGGCATTCCCTCAGCACTGACCCTCTGACAGTGCAGCACTCCCTCAGTACTGACCCTCTGACAGTGCGGTACTCCCTCAGGACTGACCCTCTGACAATGCGGCACTCCCTCAGTACTGACCCTCCAAGAGTGCGGCACTCCCTCAGTACTGACCTACTGGCAGTGCGGCATTCCCTCAGCACTGACCCTCTGACAGTGCGGTACTCCCTCAGCACTGACCCTCTGACAGTGCTGTACTCCCTCAGTACTCACCCTCCGACAGTGCGGTACTCCCTCAGCACTGACCTACCGACAGTGCGGCACTCCCTCAGTACTCACCCTCCGACAGTGTGGTACTCCCTCAGCACTGACCCTCTGACAATGCGGCACTCCCTCAGCACTGACCCTCCGACAATGCGGCACTCCCTCAGCACTGACCCTCTGACAGTGCGGCACTCCCTCAGCACTGACCCTCTGACAGTGCGCCACTCCCTCAGCACTGACTCTCTGACAGTGCGGCGGTCCCTCTGTATTGACTATCTGACACTGCCGTAAACCCTCTGTACTGACCCTCCAATCATGCGGCACCCCCTCATTACTGACCCTCCGACAGAGAAACCACTTTCCTCATTCCTGATGAAGGGCTTATGCCCGAAACGTCGATTCTCCTGCTCCTTGGATGCTGCCTGACCTGCTGCGCTTTTCCAGCAACACATTTTCAGCTCTGATTCCAGCATCTGCAGACCTCACTTTCTCATCCATCTCTGCCTCAGTACTGACACTCTGACAGTGCAGCACTCCCTCAGTTCTGACCCTCCGACAGTGCGGCACTCCCTCAGTACTGACCGGCCCACAGTGCAGCACTCCCTCAGTACTGACCCTCTGACAGAGCAGCACTCCCTCAGTACTCACCCTCAGACAGTGAGGCGCTCCCTCAGTGCTGACCCTCCCACAGTGCAGCACTCCCTCAGCACTGACCCTCTGACAGAGCAGCACTCCCTCAGTACTCACCCTCAGACAGTGAGTCGCTCCCTCAGTGCTGACCCTCCCACAGTGCAGCACTCCCTCAGCACTGACACTCTGACAGTGAGGCGCTCCCTCAGTACTCACCCTCCGACAGTGCGGCACTCCCTCAGTACTCACCCTCCGACAGTGCGGCACTCCCTCAGTACTGATCCTCCGACAGTGCGGCTCTCCCTCAGTACTGACCCTCCGACAGTGCGGCACTCCCTCAGTACTGACCCTCCGACAGTGCGGCACTCCCTCAGTACTGACCCTCCCACAGTGCAGCACTCCCTCAGTACTGACCCTCAGACAGTGAGGCGCTCCCTCAGTGCTAACCCTCCCACAGTGCGACACTCCCTCAGCACTGACCCTCTGACAGAGCAGCACTCCCTCAGTACTGACCCTCCGACAGTGTGGCGCTCCCTCATCACTGACCCACCGACAGTGGGGTCCTCCCGCAGTACTGACCCTCCGACAGTGCGACACTCTCTCAGCACTGACCCTCCGATAGTGTTGATGCTCCCTCAGTACTGACTCTCCGACAGTGCGACGCTCTCTCAGCACTGACCCTCTGACAGTGCGGCACTCCCTCAGTACTGACCTTCCGACAGTGCGACGCTCCCTCAGCACTGACCCTCCGACAGTGCGGCGCTCCCTCAGTACTGACCCTCCGACAGTGCGGCACTCCCTCAGCACTGACCCTCCGACAGTGCGGCACTCCCTCAGTACTGACCCTCCGACAGTGCGGCACTCCCTCAGTACTGACCCTCCGACAGTGCGGCACTCCCTCAGTACTGACCCTCCGACAGTGCGGCACTCCCTCAGTACTGACTCTCTGACAGTGCAGCACTCCCTCAGCACTGACCCTCCGACAGTGCGGCACTCCCTCAGTACTGACCCTCTGACTGGGCGGTACTCCCTCAGCACATTTTCTCTGACAGTGCGGCACTCCCTCAGCACTGACCCTCTGACAGAGCAGCACTCCCTCAGTACTCACCCTCCGACAGTAAGGCGCTCCCTCAGTACTGACCCTCCCTCAGTGCGGTACTCCCTCAGTACTGACCCTCCGACAGTGCGGCACTCCCTCAGCACTGACACTCCCACAGTGCAGCACTCCCTCAGTACTGACCCTCCGACAGTGCGGCACTCCCTCAGTACTGACCCTCCGACAGTGCAGCACTCCCTCAGCACTGACCCTCCGACAGTGGGGCCCTCCCTAAGTACTGACCCTCCGACAGTGCGGCGCTCCCTCAGCACTGACCTTCCGACAGTGCGGCGCTCCCTCAGCACTGACCCTCCGACAGTGCGGCGCTCCCTCAGCACTGACCCTCCGACAGTTGGGCACTCCCTCAGTACTGACCCTCTGACTATGCAGCACTCCCTCAGCACTGACCCTCCGACAGTGCGGCGCTCCCTCAGTACTGACTCTCTGACAGTGCAGCACTCCCTCAGCACTGACCCTCCGACAGTGCGGCACTCCCTCAGTACTCACCCTCCGACAGTGCGGCACTCCCTCAGCACTGACCTACCGACAGTGCGGCACTCCCTCAGTACTGACCCTCCGACAGTGCGGCGCTCACTTAGTACTGACCCTCCGACAGTGCGGCTCTCCCTCAGTACTGACCCTCCGACAGTGCGGCACTCCCTCAGTACTGACCCTCCGACAGTGCGACGCTCTCTCAGCACTGACCCTCTGACAGTGCGGCACTCCCTCAGTACTGACCTTCCGACAGTGCGACGCTCCCTCAGCACTGACCCTCCGACAGTGCGGCGCTCCCTCAGTACTGACCCTCCGACAGTGCGGCACTCCCTCAGCACTGACCCTCCGACAGTGCGGCACTCCCTCAGTACTGACCCTCCGACAGTGCGGCACTCCCTCAGTACTGACTCTCCGACAGTGCGGCACTCCCTCAGTACTGACCCTCTGACTGGGCGGTACTCCCTCAGCACATTTTCTCTGACAGTGCGGCACTCCCTCAGCACTGACCCTCTGACAGAGCAGCACTCCCTCAGTACTCACCCTCCGACAGTAAGGCGCTCCCTCAGTACTGACCCTCCCTCAGTGCGGTACTCCCTCAGTACTGACCCTCCGACAGTGCGGCACTCCCTCAGCACTGACACTCCCACAGTGCAGCACTCCCTCAGTACTGACCCTCCGACAGTGCGGCACTCCCTCAGTACTGACCCTCCGACAGTGCAGCACTCCCTCAGCACTGACCCTCCGACAGTGCAGCACTCCCTCAGTACTCACCCTCCGACAGTGGGGCCCTCCCTAAGTACTGACCCTCCGACAGTGCGGCGCTCCCTCAGCACTGACCTTCCGACAGTGCGGCGCTCCCTCAGCACTGACCCTCCGACAGTGCGGCGCTCCCTCAGCACTGACCCTCCGACAGTTGGGCACTCCCTCAGTACTGACCCTCTGACTATGCAGCACTCCCTCAGCACTGACCCTCCGACAGTGCGGCACTCCCTCAGTACTGACCTTCCGACAGTGCGGCACTCCCTCAGTACTGACTCTCCGACAGTGCGGCACTCCCTCAGTACTGACTCTCTGACAGTGCAGCACTCCCTCAGCACTGACCCTCCGACAGTGCGGCACTCCCTCAGTACTGACCCTCTGACTATGCAGCACTCCCTCAGCACTGACTCTCTGACAGAGCGGCGCTCCCTCAGCACTGACCCTCTGACAGAGCAGCACTCCCTCAGTACTCACCCTCCGACAGTGAGGCGCTCCCTCAGTATTGATCCTCCCTCAGTGCGGTACTCCCTCAGTACTGACCCTCCGACAGTGTGGCACTCCCTCAGCACTGACTCTCCGACAGTGCGACGCTCCCTCAGCACTGAACCTCTGACAATGCAACACTCCCTCAGCACTGACTCTCTGACAGTGCAGCACTCCCTCAGTACTGACCCTCCGACAGTGCGGCACTCCCTCAGTACTGACTCCCTGACAGTGCAGTGCTCCCTCAGCACTGACTCTCTGACAGTGCGGTACTCCCTCAGCACTGACTCTCTGACAGTGCAGCACTCCCTCAGCACTGACCCTCTGACAGAGCAGCACTCCCTCAGTACTGACCCTCCGACAGTGCGGCACTCCCTCAGCACTGACCTACTGACAGTGCGGCACTCCCTCAGTACTGACCCTCCGACAGTGCGGCGCTCCCTTAGTACTGACCCTCCGACAGTGCAGCTCTCCCTCAGGACTGACCCTCTGACAGTGCGGCGCTCCCTCAGTGCTGACCCTCTGACAGTGCGGTACTCCCTCAGTACTGACCCTCCGACAGTGCGGCACTCCCTTAGTACTGACCCTCCGACAGTGCGGCTCTCCCTCAGGACTGACCCTCTGACAGTGCGGCGCTCCCTCAGTACTGACCCTCCGACAGTGCGGCACTCACTCAGCACTGACCTACCGACAGTGCGGCATTCCCTCAGCACTGACCCTCTGACAGTGCAGCACTCCCTCAGTACTGACCCTCTGACAGTGCGGTACTCCCTCAGCACTGACCCTCTGACAGTGCAGTACTCCCTCAGTACTCACCCTCCGACAGTGCGGTACTCCCTCAGGACTGACCCTCTGACAGTGCGGCGCTCCCTCAGTACTGACCCTCTGACAGTGCGGCACTCCCTCAGCACTGACCTACCGACATTGCGGCACTCCCTCAGTACTCACCCTCCGACAGTGCGGTACTCCCTCAGCACTGACCCTCTGACAGTGCGGTACTCCCTCAGCACTGACCCTCCGACAATGCGGCACTCCCTCAGCACTGACCCTCTGACAGTGCGGCACTCCCTCAGCACTGACCCTTTGACAGTGCGGCACTCCCTCAGCACTGACTCTCTGACAGTGCGGCGGTCCCTCTGTATTGACTATCTGACACTGCTGTAAACCCTCTGTACTGACCCTCCAATCATGCGGCACCCCCTCATTACTGACCCTCCGACAGAGAAACCACTTTCCTCATTCCTGATGAAGGGCTTATGCCCGAAACGTCGATTCTCCTGCTCCTTGGATGCTGCCTGACCTGCTGCGCTTTTCCAGCAACACATTTTCAGCTCTGATTCCAGCATCTGCAGACCTCACTTTCTCCTCCATCTCTGCCTCAGTACTGACACTCTGACAGTGCAGCACTCCCTCAGTACTCACCCTCCGACAGTGCGGCACTCCCTCAGTCCTGACCCTCTGACAGTGGGGCACTCCCTCAGTACTGACACTCCCACAGTGCAGCACTCCTTCAGTACTGACCCTCCAACAGTGCACTCTCCCTCAGTACTGACCCTCCGACAGTGCGGCACTCCCTTAGTACTGACCCTCCGACAGTGCGGCACTCCCTCAGTACTGACCCTCCGAGAGTGCGGCAACCCTCAGCACTGACCCTCCGACAGTGCGACACTCCCTCAGCACTGACCTACCGACAGTGCGGCATTCCCTCAGCACTGACCCTCTGACAGTGCAGCACTCGCTCATTACTGACCCTCTGACAGTGCGGTACTCCGTCAGCACTGACCCTCTGACAGTGCAGCACTCCCTCAGCACTGACCCTCTGACAGAGCAGCACTCCCTCAGTACTGACCCTCCGACAGTGCGGCACTCCCTCAGCACTGACCTACCGACAGTGCGGCATTCCCTCAGCACTGACCCTCTGACAGTGCAGCACTCGCTCAGTACTGACCCTCTGACAGTGCGGTACTCCCTCAGCACTGACCCTCTGACAGTGCGGTACTCCCTCAGCACTGACCCTCTGACAGTGCAGTACTCCCTCAGCACTGACTCTCTGACAGTGCAGCACTCCCTCAGCACTGACCCTCTGACAGAGCAGCACTCCCTCAGCACTGACCCTCTGACAGAGCAGCACTCCCTCAGTACTGACCCTCCGACAGTGCGGCACTCCCTCAGTACTGACCCTCCGACAGTGTGGCGCTCCCTCATCACTGACCCACTGACAGTGCGGCGCTCTCTCAGTACTGACCCTCTGACAGTGCGGCAGTCCCTCAGTACTGACCCTCTGACAGTTGGGCACTCCCTCAGTAATGACTCTCTGACAGTGCAGCACTCCCTCAGTTCTGACCCTCCGACAGTGCGACATTCCCTCAGTACTGACCCTCTGACTGTGCGGTACTCCCTCAGCACTTTTTCTCGGACAGTGCTGCGCTCCCTCAGCACTGACCCTCTGACAGTGCGGTACTCCCTCAGCACTGACTCTCTGACAGTGCAGCACTCCCTCAGCACTGACCCTCTGACAGTGCGGCACTCCCTCAGCACTGACTCTCTGACAGTGCGGCGGTCCCTCTGTATTGACTATCTGACACTGCCGTAAACCCTCTGTACTGACCCTCCAATCATGCGGCACCCCCTCATTACTGACCCTCCGACAGAGAAACCACTTTCCTCATTCCTGATGAAGGGCTTATGCCCGAAACGTCGATTCTCCTGTTCCTTGGATGCTGCCTGACCTGCTGCGCTTTTCCAGCAACACATTTTCAGCTCTGATCTCCAGCATCTGCAGACCTCACTTTCTCCTCCATCTCTGCCTCAGTACTGACACTCTGACAGTGCAGCACTCCCTCAGTACTCACCCTCCGACAGTGGGGCACTCCTTCAGTACTGACCCTCCGACAGTGCACTCTCCCTCAGTACTGACCCTCCGACAGTGCGGCACTCCCTTAGTACTGATCCTCCGACAGTCCGGCCCTCCCACAGGACTGACCCTGTGACAGTGCGGCGCTCCCTCAGTACTGACCCTCTGACAGTGCGGCACTCCCTCAGTACTGACCCTCCGAGAGTGCGGCATCCCTCAGCACTGACCTACCGACGATGCGGCATTCCCTCAGCACTGACCCTCTGACAGTGCGGTACTCCCTCAGTACTGACCCTCTGACAGTGCGGTACTCCCTCAGCACTGACCCTCTGACAGTGCGGTACTCCCTCAGCACTGACTCTCTGACAGTGCAGCACTCCCTCAGCACTGACCCTCTGACAGAGTAGCACGCCCTCAGTACTGACCCACTGACAGTGCGGCGCTCCCTCAGTGCTGACCCTCCCACAGTGCAGCACTCCCTCAACACTGACTATCTGACAGTGCGGCTCTCCCTCAGTACTGACCCTCCGACAGTGCGGCGCTCCGTCAGTACTGACCCACTGACAGTGCGGCGCTCTCTCAGTACTGACCCTCTGACATCGCGGCGCTCCCTCAGCACTGACCCTCTGACAGAGCAGCACTCCCTCAGTACTGACCCTGCGACAGTGCGACGCTCCCTCAGTACTGACCCACCGACAGTGGGGTCCTCCCGCTGTACTGACCCTCCGACACTGGCTCTCTCCCTCAGTACTGACTCTCCGACAGTGCGACGCTCTCTCAGCACTGACCCTCCAATAGTGTTGATACTCCCTCGGTACTGACCCTCCCACCGTGCGGCACTCCCTCAGTACTGACACTCCGACAGTGCGACGCTCCCTCAGCACTGACCCTCCGACAGTGCGGCACTCCCTCAGCACTGACCCTCCAACAGTGCGGCACTCCCTCAGTACTGACCCTCCGACAGTTGGGCACTCCCTCAGTAATGACTCTCTGACAGTGCGGCACTCCCTCAGTACTGACCCTCCGACAGTGCGGCATTCCCTCAGTACTGACCCTCTGACTGTGCGGTACTCCCTCAGCACATTTTCTCGGACAGTGCGGCACTCCCTCAGCACTGACCCTCTGACAGAGCAGCACTCCCTCAGTACTCACCCTCCGACAGTGAGGCGCTCCCTCAGTACTGACCCTCCCTCAGTGCGGCACTCCCTCAGCACTGACACTCCCACAGTGCAGCACTCCCTCAGTACTGACCCTCAGACAGTGCACTCTCCCTCAGTACTGACCCTCCGACAGTGCGGCTCTCCCTCAGGACTGACCCTCTGACAGTGCGGCGCTCCCTCAGTACTGACCCTCCGACAGTGCGGCGCTCCCTCAGTACTGACCCTCTGACAGTACGGCACTCCCTCAGCACTGACCTACCGACAGTGCGGCATTCCCTCAGCACTGACCCTCTGACAGTGCAGCACTCCCTCAGTACTGACCCTCTGACTGTGCGGTACTCCCTCAGCACTGACCATCTGACAGTGCAGCATTCCCTCAGTACTCACCCTCCGACAGTGAGACGCTCCCTCAGTACTGACCCTCCCTCAGTGCGGTACTCCCTCAGCACTGACCCTCTGACAGTGCAGTACTCCCTCAGCACTGACCCTCTGACAGTGCAGTACTCCCTCAGCACTGACCCTCTGACAGAGCAGCACTCCCTCAGTACTGACCCTGCGACAGTGCGACGCTCCGTCAGTACTGACCCACCTACAGTGGGGTCCTCCCGCAGCACTGACCCTCCGACAGTGCGGCACTCCCTCAGTACTGACCCTCCGACAGTTGGGCACTCCCTCAATAATGACTCTCTGACAGTGCAGCACTCCCTCAGTACTGACCCTCCGACAGTGCGGCATTCCCTCAGTACTGACCCTCTGACTGTGCGGTACTCCCTCAGCACATTTTCTCGGACAGTGCGGCGCTCCCTCAGCACTGACCCTCTGACAGAGCAGCACTCCCTCAGTACTCACCCTCCGACAGTGAGGCGCTCCCTCAGTACTGACCCTCCCTCAGTGCGGTACTCCCTCAGTACTGACCCTCCGACAGTGCGGCTCTCCCTCAGGACTGACCCTCTGACAGTGCGGCGCTCCCACAGTACTGACCCTCCGACAGTGTGGCGCTCCCTCATCACTGACCCACTGACAGTGCGGCGCTCTCTCAGTACTGACCCTCTGACATCGCGGCACTCCCTCAGTATTGACCCTCCGACAGTGCGACGCTCTCTCAGCACTGACCCTCCGATAGTGTTGATGCTCCCTCTGTGCTGACCCTCCCACCGTGCGGCACTCCCACAGTACTGACCCTCCGACAGTGCGACGCTCCCTCAGCACTGACTCTCCGACAGTGCGGCACTCCCTCAGCACTGACCCTCCGACAGAGAAACCACTTTCCTCATTCCTGATGAAGGGCTTATGCCCGAAACGTCGATTCTCCTGCTCCTTGGATGCTGCCTGACCTGCTGCGCTTTTCCAGCAACACATTTTCAGCTCTGATCTCCAGCATCTGCAGACCTCACTTTCTCCTCCATCTCTGCCTCAGTACTGACACTCTGACAGTGCAGCACTCCCTCAGTACTGACACTCCCACAGTGCGGCACTCCCTCAGTACTGACCCTCCGACAGTGCGGCACTCCCTCAGTACTGACCCTCCGACAGTGTGGCGCTCCCTCAGCACTGACCCTCTGACAGAGCAGCACTCCCTCAGTACTGACCCTCAGACAGTGCGGCACTCCCTCAGTACTGACCCTCCAACAGTGCGGCGCTCTCTCAGTACTGACCCTCCGACAGTGTGGCGCTCCCTCATCACTGACCCACTGACAGTGCGGCACTCCCTCAGTATTGACCCTCCGACAGTGCGACGCTCTCTCAGCACTGACCCTCCGATAGTGTTGATGCTCCCTCTGTGCTGACCCTCCCACCGTGCGGCACTCCCACAGTACTGACCCTCCGACAGTGCGACGCTCCCTCAGCACTGACTCTCCGACAGTGCGGCACTCCCTCAGCACTGACCCTCCGACAGTGCGGCACTCCCTCAGTACTGACCCTCCGACAGTGCGACACTCCCTCAGCACTGACCCTCCGACAGTGCGGCACTCCCTCAGTACTGACCCTCCGACAGTGCGGCACTCCCTCAGTACTGACCCTCCGACAGTGTGGCGCTCCCTCAGCACTGACCCTCTGACAGAGCAGCAGTCCCTCAGTACTGACCCTCAGACAGTGCGGCACTCCCTCAGCACTGACCCTCCGACAGTGTGGAGCTCCCTCATCACTGACCCTCTGACATCGCGACGCTCCCTCAGTACTGACCCACCGACAGTGGGGTCCTCCCGCAGTACTGACCCTCTGACAGTGCGGCACTCCCTCAGCACTGACACTCCCACAGTGCAGCACTCCCTCAGTACTGACCCTCCGACAGTGCGGCTCTCCCTCAGGACTGACCCTCTGACAGTGCGGCGCTCCCTCAGTACTGACCCTCCGACAGTGCGACGCTCTCTCAGTACTGACCCTCCGACAGTGCGACGCTCCCTCAGCACTGACCCTCCGATAGTGTTGATGCTCCCTCAGTACTGACCCTCCGACAGTGCGACGCTCCCTCAGCACTGACCCTCCGACAGTGCGGCACTCCCTCAGTACTGACCCTCCGACAGTGCGACGCTCCCTCAGCACTGACTCTCCGACAGTGCGGCACTCCCTCAGCACTGACCCTCCGACAGTGCGGCACTCCCTCAGTACTGACCCTCCGACAGTGCGACACTCCCTCAGCACTGACCCTCTGACAGTGCGGCGCTCCCTCAGCACTGACTCTCCGACAGTGCGGCGGTCCCTCTGTATTGACTATCTGACACTGCCGGAAACCCTCTGTACTGACCCTCCAATCATGCGGCACCCCCTCATTACTGACCCTCCGACAGAGAAACCACTTTCCTCATTCCTGATGAAGTGCTTATGCCCGAAACGTCGATTCTCCTGCTCCTTGGATGCTGCCTGACCTGCTGCGCTTTTCCAGCAACACATTTTCAGCTCTGATTCCAGCATCTGCAGACCTCACTTTCTCCTCCATCTCTGCCTCAGTACTGACACTCTGACAGTGGGGCACTCCCTCAGTACTGACACTCCCACAGTGCAGCACTCCCTCAGTACTGACCCTCCGACAGTGCACTCTCCCTCAGTACTGACCCTCCGACAGTGCGGCACTCCCTTAGTACTGACCCTCCGACAGTGCGGCTCTCCCTCAGGACTGACCCTCTGACAGTGCGGCGCTCCCTCAGTACTGACCCTCTGACAGTGCGGCACTCCCTCAGTACTGACCCTCCGACAGTGCAGCACTCCCTCAGTACTGACCCTCCGACAGTGCACTCTTCCTCAGTACTGACCCTCCGACAGTGCGGCTCTCCCTCAGGACTGACCCTCTGACAGTGCGGCACTCCCTCAGTACTGACCCTCCGAGAGTGCGGCACTCCCTCAGTACTGACCTACTGACAGTGCGGCATTCCCTCAGCACTGACCCACTGACAGTGCAGCACTCCCTCAGTACTGACCCTCTGACAGTGCGGTACTCCCTCAGCACTGACCCTCCGACAGTGCGGCACTCCCTCAGCACTGACCCTCTGACAGTGCGGCACTCCCTCAGCACTGACTCTCTGACAGTGCGGCGGTCCCTCTGTATTGACTATCTGACACTGCCGTAAACCCTCTGTACTGACCCTCCAATCATGCGGCACCCCCTCATTACTGACCCTCCGACAGAGAAACCACTTTCCTCATTCCTGATGAAGGGCTTATGCCCGAAACGTCGATTCTCCTGTTCCTTGGATGCTGCCTGACCTGCTGCGCTTTTCCAGCAACACATTTTCAGCTCTGATTCCAGCATCTGCAGACCTCACTTTCTCCTCCATCTCTGCCTCAGTACTGACACTCTGACAGTGCAGCACTCCCTCAGTACTCACCCTCCGACAGTGCGGCACTCCCTCAGTACTGACCGTCCCACAGTGCAGCACTCCCTCAGTACTGACCCTCCGACAGTGCAGCACTCCCTCAGTACTGACCCTCCCACAGTGCAGCACTCCCTCAGTACTGACCCTCCGACAGTGCACTCTCCCTCAGTACTGACCCTCCGACAGTGCGGCACTCCCTTAGTACTGACCCTCCGACAGTGCGGCTCTCCCTCAGGACTGACCCTTTGACAGTGCGGCGCTCCCTCAGTACTGACCCTCTGACAGTGCGGCACTCCCTCAGTACTGACCCTCCGAGAGTGCGGCACTCCCTCAGCACTGACCTACCGACAGTGCAGCACTCCCTCAGTACTGACCCTCCGACAGTGCACTCTTCCTCAGTACTGACCCTCCGACAGTGCGGCTCTCCCTCAGGACTGACCCTCTGACAGTGCGGCACTCCCTCAGTACTGACCCTCCAAGAGTGCGGCACTCCCTCAGTACTGACCTACTGACAGTGCGGCATTCCCTCAGCACTGACCCTCTGACAGTGCAGCACTCCCTCAGTACTGACCCTCTGACAGTGCGTTACTCCCTCAGCACTGACCCTCTGACAGTGCGGTACTCCCTCAGCACTGACCTACCGACAGTGCGGCACTCCCTCAGTACTCACCCTCCGACAGTGGGGCACTCCCTCAGTACTGACCCTCCCACAGTGCGGTACTCCCTCATCACTGACCCACTGACAGTGCGGCGCTCCCTCAGCACTGACCCTCTGTCATCGCGGCGCGCCCTCAGTACTGACCCTCCGACAGTGCGGCGCTCCCTCAGCACTGACCCTCTGACATCGCGGCGCTCCCTCAGTACGAACCCTCCGACAGTGCGGCGCTCCCTCAGCACTGACCCTCTGACATCGCGGCGCTCCCTCAGTACGAACCCTCCGACAGTACGGCGCTCCCTCAGCACTGACCCTCTGACATCGCGGCGCTCCCTCAGTACTGACCCTCCAACAGTGGCTCCCTCCCTCAATACTGAGGCTCCGACAGTGCGGCACTCCTCAGTACTGACTCTCCGACAGTGCGGCACTCCCCCGGCTCTGATCCTCCGACAGTGCGGGGCTCCCTCAGTCCTTACCCTCCCACCTTGCGGCACTCCCTCCGTGCTGACACTCCGACAGTGTGGCAATCCCTCAGCGCTGACCCTCTGACAGTGCGGCACTCCCTCACCAGTGAACCTCCGACTGTGCGACACTCCCTCATTACTGACCCTCCGACAGTGAGGCACTCCCTCAGCACTGACTCTCTGACAGTGCGGCACTCCCTCAGAACTGACCCTCTGACAGAGCAGCACTCCCTCAGTACTGGCCCTCCGACATTGTGGTGCTCCCTCATTACTGACCCACTGACAGTGCGGCGCTCCCTCAGTACTGACCCTCTGACATCGCGGCGCTCCCTCAGTACTGACCCACCGACAGTGCGGCTCTCCCTCAGTACTGACCCTCGGACAGTGCGGTGCTCCCTCAGTACTGACCCTCGGACAGTGCGGCACTCCCTCAGTACTGCCCCTCTGACAATGCACTCTCCCTCAGTACTTACACTGCGACAGTGCGGCGCTCCCTCAGTACTGACCTTCTGACAGTGGGGTACTCCCTCAGTACTGACTCTCCAACAGTGCGGCGCTCCCTCAGTACTGACTCTCTAACAGTGAGGCACTCCCTCAGTACTGACCCTCCGACAGTGCGGCGCTCCCTCAGTACTGACCCTCTGACAGTGCGGCGCACCCTCAGTACTGACCCCCTGACAGATCGGCACTCCCTCAGTACTGACCCTCCGACAGTGCGGCACTCCCTCAGCACTGACCTACCGACAGTGCGGCATTCACTCAGTACTGACTCTCTGACTGTGCGGTACTCCCTCAGCACTGACCCTCTGACAGTGCGGCACTCCCTCAGTACTGCCCCTCCGACAATGCACTCTCCCTCAGTACTGACCCTCCGACAGTGCGGCGCTCTCTCAGCACTGACCCTCCGACGGTGCGGCGCTCTCTCAGCACTGACCCCCCGACAGTGCGGCACCCCCTCAGCACTGACTCTCTGACAGTGCGGCACTCCCTCAGCACTGACTCTCTGACAGTGCGGCACTCCCTCAGCACTGACCCTCCGACAGTGCGGCACCCCCTCAGCACTGACCCGCTGACAGTGCAGCACTCCCTCAGTGCTGACCCTCCGACAGTGCGGCACTCCCTGAATACTGACCCTCCGACAGTGCGGCTCTCCCTCAGTACTGACCCTCGGACAGTGCGGTGCTCCCTCAGTACTGACCCTCCAACAGTGCGGCACTCCCTCAGTACTGACCCTCCGACAGTGTGGTGCTCCCTCAGTACTGACCCTCCAACAGTGCGGCACTCCCTCAATACTGACCCTCGGACAGTGCGGCTCTCCCTCAGTACTGACCCTCCGACAGTGCGGCTCTCCCTCAGTACTGACCCTCGGACAGTGCGGCACTCCCTCAGTACTGCCCCTCCGACAACGCACTCTCCCTCAGTACTGACCCTCCGACAGTGTGGCACTCCCTCAGTACTTACACTGCGACTGTGCGGCGCTCCCTCAGTACTGACCTTCTGACAGTGGGGTACTCCCTCAGTACTGACCCTCCGACAATGCACTCTCCCTCAGCACTGACCCTCTGACAGTGCGGCACTCCCTCAGTACTGCCCCTCCGACAATGCACTCTCCCTCAGTACTTACACAGCGACAGTGCGACGCTCCCTCAGTACTGACCCTCTGACAGTGCGGCGCTCTCTCAGCACTGACCCTCCGACGGTGCGGCGCTCTCTCAGCACTGCCTCTCTGACAGTGCAGCACTCCCTCAGCACTGACTCTCTGACAGTGCAGCACTCCCTCATTACTGACCCTCCAACAGTGAGGCACTCCCTCAGCACTGACCCTCCGACAGTGCGGCACTCCCTCAGTACTGACCCTCCGACAGTGCGACACTCCCTCAGTACTGACCCTCGGACAGTGCGGTGCTCCCTCAGTACTGACCCTCCGACAGTGCGGCTCTCCCTCAGTACTGACCCTCGGACAGTGCGGTGCTCCCTCAGTACTGACCCTCCGACAGTGCGGCACTCCCTCAGTACTGCCCCTCCGACAGTTCAGCACTCCCTCAGTACTGACCCTCCGACAGTGCGGCACTCCCTCAGTACTGACCCTCCGACAGTGCGGCACTCCCTCAGTACTCACCCTCCGACAGTGGGGCACTCCCTCAGCACTGACACTCCGACAGTGCAGCACTCCCTCAGTACTGACCCTCCGACAGTACGACACTCCCTCAGCACTGACCCTCCGACAGTGCAATCCTCCCTCAGTACTGACCCTCCGACAGTACGACACTCCCTCAGCACTGACCCTCGGACAGTGCGGCGCTCCCTCAGTACTGACCCTCTGACAGTGCGGCGCTCCCTCAGTACTGACCCTCTGACAGTGTGGCACTCCCTCATTCCTGACCCTCCAACAGTGAGGCACTTCCTCAGTACTGCTCCTCCGTCAATGCACTCTCCCTCAGTACTGACACTGCGACAGTGCGGCGCTTCCTCAGTACTGACCCTCCGACAGTGCGGCTCTCCCTCAGGACTGACCCTTTGACAGTGCGGCGCTTCCTCAGTACTGACCCTCCGACAGTGCGGCACTCCCTCAGCACTGACCCTCCGACAGTGCGACACTCCCTCAGCACTGACCCTCTGACAGTGGGGCGCTCCCTCAGCACTGACCCTCTGACAGTGGGGCGCTCCCTCAGCACTGACCCTCTGACAGTGAGGCACTCCCTCAGTACTGCCCCTCCGACAATGCACTCTCCCTCAGTACTGACCCTCCGACAGTGCGGCACTCCCCCGGCTCTGATCCTCCGACAGTGCGGGGCTCCCTCAGTCCTTACCCTCCCACCTTGCGGCACTCCCTCCGTGCTGACACTCCGACAGTGTGGCAATCCCTCAGCGCTGACCCTCTGACAGTGCGGCACTCCCTCACCAGTGAACCTCCGACTGTGCGACACTCCCTCATTACTGACCCTCCGACAGTGAGGCACTCCCTCAGCACTGACTCTCTGACAGTGCGGCACTCCCTCAGCACTGACCCTCTGACAGAGCAGCACTCCCTCAGTACTGGCCCTCCGACATTGTGGTGCTCCCTCATTACTGACCCACTGACAGTGCGGCGCTCCCTCAGTACTGACCCTCTGACATCGCGGCGCTCCCTCAGTACTGACCCACCGACAGTGCGGCTCTCCCTCAGTACTGACCCTCGGACAGTGCGGTGCTCCCTCAGTACTGACCCTCGGACAGTGCGGCACTCCCTCAGTACTGCCCCTCTGACAATGCACTCTCCCTCAGTACTTACACTGCGACAGTGCGGCGCTCCCTCAGTACTGACCTTCTGACAGTGGGGTACTCCCTCAGTACTGACCCTCCAACAGTGCGGCGCTCCCTCAGTACTGACTCTCTAACAGTGAGGCACTCCCTCAGTACTGACCCTCCGACAGTGCGGCGCTCCCTCAGTACTGACCCTCTGACAGTGCGGCGCACCCTCAGTACTGACCCCCTGACAGATCGGCACTCCCTCAGTACTGACCCTCCGACAGTGCGGCACTCCCTCAGCACTGACCTACCGACAGTGCGGCATTCACTCAGTACTGACTCTCTGACTGTGCGGTACTCCCTCAGCACTGACCCTCTGACAGTGCGGCACTCCCTCAGTACTGCCCCTCCGACAATGCACTCTCCCTCAGTACTGACCCTCCGACAGTGCGGCGCTCTCTCAGCACTGACCCTCCGACGGTGCGGCGCTCTCTCAGCACTGACCCCCCGACAGTGCGGCACCCCCTCAGCACTGACTCTCTGACAGTGCGGCACTCCCTCAGCACTGACTCTCTGACAGTGCGGCACTCCCTCAGCACTGACCCTCCGACAGTGCGGCACCCCCTCAGCACTGACCCGCTGACAGTGCAGCACTCCCTCAGTGCTGACCCTCCGACAGTGCGGCACTCCCTGAATACTGACCCTCCGACAGTGCGGCTCTCCCTCAGTACTGACCCTCGGACAGTGCGGTGCTCCCTCAGTACTGACCCTCCAACAGTGCGGCACTCCCTCAGTACTGACACTCCGACAGTGTGGTGCTCCCTCAGTACTGACCCTCCAACAGTGCGGCACTCCCTCAATACTGACCCTCGGACAGTGCGGCTCTCCCTCAGTACTGACCCTCCGACAGTGCGGCTCTCCCTCAGTACTGACCCTCGGACAGTGCGGCACTCCCTCAGTACTGCCCCTCCGACAACGCACTCTCCCTCAGTACTGACCCTCCGACAGTGTGGCACTCCCTCAGTACTTACACTGCGACAGTGCGGCGCTCCCTCAGTACTGACCTTCTGACAGTGGGGTACTCCCTCAGTACTGACCCTCCGACAATGCACTCTCCCTCAGCACTGACCCTCTGACAGTGCGGCACTCCCTCAGTACTGCCCCTCCGACAATGCACTCTCCCTCAGTACTTACACAGCGACAGTGCGACGCTCCCTCAGTACTGACCCTCTGACAGTGCGGCGCTCTCTCAGCACTGACCCTCCGACGGTGCGGCGCTCTCTCAGCACTGCCTCTCTGACAGTGCAGCACTCCCTCAGCACTGACTCTCTGACAGTGCAGCACTCCCTCATTACTGACCCTCCAACAGTGAGGCACTCCCTCAGCACTGACCCTCCGACAGTGCGGCACTCCCTCAGTACTGACCCTCCGACAGTGCGGCTCTCCCTCAGTACTGACCCTCGGACAGTGCGGTGCTCCCTCAGTACTGACCCTCCGACAGTGCGGTGCTCCCTCAGTACTGACCCTCCGACAGTGCGGCACTCCCTCAATACTGACCCTCCGACAGTGCGGCTCTCCCTCAGTACTGACCCTCGGACAGTGCGGTGCTCCCTCAGTACTGACCCTCCGACAGTGCGGCACTCCCTCAGTACTGCCCCTCCGACAGTTCAGCACTCCCTCAGTACTGACCCTCCGACAGTGCGGCACTCCCTCAGTACTGACCCTCCGACAGTGCGGCACTCCCTCAGTACTCACCCTCCGACAGTGGGGCACTCCCTCAGCACTGACACTCCCACAGTGCAGCACTCCCTCAGTACTGACCCTCCGACAGTACGACACTCCCTCAGCACTGACCCTCCGACAGTGCAATCCTCCCTCAGTACTGACCCTCCGACAGTACGACACTCCCTCAGCACTGACCCTCGGACAGTGCGGCGCTCCCTCAGTACTGACCCTCCGACAGTGCGGCGCTCCCTCAGTACTGACCCTCTGACAGTGTGGCACTCCCTCATTCCTGACCCTCCAACAGTGAGGCACTTCCTCAGTACTGCTCCTCCGTCAATGCACTCTCCCTCAGTACTGACACTGCGACAGTGCGGCGCTTCCTCAGTACTGACCCTCCGACAGTGCGGCTCTCCCTCAGGACTGACCCTTTGACAGTGCGGCGCTTCCTCAGTACTGACCCTCCGACAGTGCGGCACTCCCTCAGCACTGACCCTCCGACAGTGCGACACTCCCTCAGCACTGACCCTCTGACAGTGGGGCGCTCCCTCAGCACTGACCCTCTGACAGTGGGGCGCTCCCTCAGCACTGACCCTCTGACAGTGAGGCACTCCCTCAGTACTGCCCCTCCGACAATGCACTCTCCCTCAGTACTGACCCTCCGACAGTGTGGCACTCCCTCAGTACTTACACTGCGACTGTGCGGCGCTCCCTCAGTACTGACCTTCTGACAGTGGGGTACTCCCTCAGTACTGACCCTCCGACAATGCACTCTTCCTCAGCACTGACCCTCTGACAGTGCGGCGCTCTCTCAGCACTGACCCTCCGACGGTGCGGCGCTCTCTCAGCACTGCCTCTCTAACAGTGCAGCACTCCCTCAGCACTGACTCTCTGACAGTGCAGCACTCCCTCATTACTGACCCTCCAACAGTGAGGCACTCCCTCAGCACTGACCCTCCGACAGTGCGGCACTCCCTCAATACTGACCCTCCGACAGTGCGGCTCTCCCTCAGTACTGACTCTCGGACAGTGCGGTGCTCCCTCAGTACTGACCCTCCGACAGTGCGGCACTCCCTCAGTACTGACCCTCTGACAGTGCGGCGCTCTCTCAGCACTGACCCTCCGACAGTGCAGCACTCCCTCAGCACTGACTCTCTGACAGTGCAGCACTCCCTCAGCACTGACTCTCTGACAGTGCAGCACTCCCTCATTACTGACCCTCCGACAGTGCGGCTCTCCCTCATTACTGACCCTCCGACAGTGCGGCACTCCCTCAATACTGACCCTCCGACAGTGCGGCTCTCCCTCATTACTGACCCTCCGACAGTGCGACACTCCCTCAGTACTGACCCTCCAACAGTGCGGCATCCCCTTAGCACTGACCCACCGACAGTGCGTTTCTTCCTCAGGACTGACCCTCTGACAGAGCAGCACTCCCTCAGTACTCACCCTCAGACAGTGTGGTACTCCCTCAGCACTGACCCTCCGACAGTGAGGCACTCCCTCAGTACTCACCCTCCGACAGTGGGAAACTCCCTCAGCACTGACACTCCCACAGTGCAGCACTCCCTCAGTACTGACCCTCCGACAGTACGACACTCCCTCAGCACTGACCCTCCGACAGTGCAATCCTCCCTCAGTACTGACCCTCCGACAGTACGACACTCCCTCAGCACTGACCCTCGGACAGTGCGGCGCTCCCTCAGTACTGACCCTCTGACAGTGCGGCGCTCCCTCAGTACTGACCCTCTGACAGTGCGGTACTCCCGCAGAACTGACTCTCTGACAGTGTGGCACTCCCTCATTCCTGACCCTCCAACAGTGAGGCACTTCCTCAGTACTGCTCCTCCGTCAATGCACTCTCCCTCAGTACTGACACTGCGACAGTGCGGCGCTTCCTCAGTACTGACCCTCCGACAGTGCGGCTCTCCCTCAGGACTGACCCTTTGACAGTGCGGCGCTCCCTCAGTACTGACCCTCTGACAGTGCGGCACTCCCTCAGTACTGACCCTCCGAGAGTGCGGCACTCCCTCAGCACTGACCTACCGACAGTGCAGCACTCCCTCAGTACTGACCCTCCGACAGTGCACTCTTCCTCAGTACTGACCCTCCGACAGTGCGGCTCTCCCTCAGGACTGACCCTCCAAGAGTGCGGCACTCCCTCAGTACTGACCTACTGACAGTGCGGCATTCCCTCAGCACTGACCCTCTGACAGTGCAGCACTCCCTCAGTACTGACCTACTGACAGTGCGGCATTCCCTCAGCACTGACCCTCTGACAGTGCAGCACTCCCTCAGTACTGACCCTCTGACAGTGCGTTACTCCCTCAGCACTGACCCTCTGACAGTGCGGTACTCCCTCAGCACTGACCTACCGACAGTGCGGCACTCCCTCAGTACTCACCCTCCGACAGTGGGGCACTCCCTCAGTACTGATCCTCCCACAGTGCGGTACTCCCTCATCACTGACCCACTGACAGTGCGGCGCTCCCTCAGCACTGACCCTCTGTCATCGCGGCGCGCCCTCAGTACTGACCCTCCGACAGTGCGGCGCTCCCTCAGCACTGACCCTCTGACATCGCGGCGCTCCCTCAGTACGAACCCTCCGACAGTGCGGCGCTCCCTCAGCACTGACCCTCTGTCATCGCGGCGCGCCCTCAGTACTGACCCTCCGACAGTGCGGCGCTCCCTCAGCACTGACCCTCTGACATCGCGGCGCTCCCTCAGTACTGACCCTCCAACAGTGGCTCCCTCCCTCAATACTGAGGCTCCGACAGTGCGGCACTCCCTCAGTACTGACTCTCCGACAGTGCGGCACTCCCCCGGCTCTGATCCTCCGACAGTGCGGGGCTCCCTCAGTCCTTACCCTCCCACCTTGCGGCACTCCCTCCGTGCTGACACTCCGACAGTGTGGCAATCCCTCAGCGCTGACCCTCTGACAGTGCGGCACTCCCTCACCAGTGAACCTCCGACTGTGCGACACTCCCTCATTACTGACCCTCCGACAGTGAGGCACTCCCTCAGCACTGACTCTCTGACAGTGCGGCACTCCCTCAGCACTGACCCTCTGACAGAGCAGCACTCCCTCAGTACTGGCCCTCCGACATTGTGGTGCTCCCTCATTACTGACCCACTGACAGTGCGGCGCTCCCTCAGTACTGACCCTCTGACATCGCGGCGCTCCCTCAGTACTGACCCACCGACAGTGCGGCTCTCCCTCAGTACTGACCCTCGGACAGTGCGGTGCTCCCTCAGTACTGACCCTCGGACAGTGCGGCACTCCCTCAGTACTGCCCCTCTGACAATGCACTCTCCCTCAGTACTTACACTGCGACAGTGCGGCGCTCCCTCAGTACTGACCTTCTGACAGTGGGGTACTCCCTCAGTTCTGACCCTCCAACAGTGCGGCGCTCCCTCAGTACTGACTCTCTAACAGTGAGGCACTCCCTCAGTACTGACCCTCCGACAGTGCGGCGCTCCCTCAGCACTGACCCTCTGACAGTGCGGCACACCCTCAGCATTGACTCTCTGACAGTGCGGCACTCCCTCAGTACAGACCGTCCGACAGTGCGGCACTCCCTCAGCACTGACACTGCCACAGTGCGGCGCTCCCTCAGTACTGACTCTCTGTCAGTCCGGCGCTCCCTCAGTACTGACCCTCCGACAGTGCGGCACTCCCTCAGTACTGACCCTCCGACAGTGCGGCGGTCCCTCAGTACTGACCCTCCGACAGTGCGGCGCTCCCTCAGTACTGACCCTCCGACAGTGCGGCGCTCACTCAGTACTGACCATCCGACAGTGCGGCGCTCTCTCAGTACTCACCCTCCGACAGTGCGGCGCTCCCTCAGTACTGACCCTCCGACAGTGCGGCGCTCTCTCAGCACTGCCTCTCTGACAGTGCAGCACTCCCTCAGCACTGACTCTCTGACAGTGCGGCACTCCCTCATTACTAACCCTCCAACAGTGAGGCACTCCCTCAGCACTGACCCTCCGACAGTGCGGCACCCCCTCAGCACTGACCCTCTGACAGTGCAGCACTCCCTCAGTGCTGACCCTCTGACAGTGCAGCACTCCCTCAGTCCTGACCCTCCGACAGTGCGGCGCTCACTCAGTACTGACCCTCCGACAGTGCGGCGCTCCCTCAGTACTGACCCTCCGACAGTGCGGCGCTCCTTCAGTACTGACCCTCCGACAGTGCGGCGCTCTCTCAGTACTCACCCTCCGACAGTGCGGCGCTCTCTCAGTACTGACCCTCCGACAGTGCGGCGCTCTCTCAGCACTGCCTCTCTGACAGTGCAGCACTCCCTCAGCACTGACTCTCTGACAGTGCGGCACTCCCTCATTACTAACCCTCCAACAGTGAGGCACTCCCTCAGCACTGACCCTCCGACAGTGCAGCACCCCCTCAGCACTGACCCTCTGACAGTGCAGCACTCCCTCAGTGCTGACCCTCTGACAGTGCGGCACTCCCTCAGTACTGACCCTCCGACAGTGCGGCTCTCCCTCAGTACTGACCCTCGGACAGTGCGGTGCTCCCTCAGTACTGCCCCTCCGACAATGCACTCTCCCTCAGTACTTACACTGCGACAGTGCGGTACTCCCTCAGTACTCACCCTCCAACAGTGCGGCACTCCCTCAGTACTGACCCTCTGACAGTGAGGCACTCCCTCAGTACTGACCCTCCGACAGTGCGGTGCTCCCTCAGTACTGACCCTCTGACAGTGCGGTACTCCCTCAGTACTGACACTCTGACAGTGAGGCACTCCCTCAGTACTGACCCTCCGACAGTGCAGTGCTCCCTCAGTACTGACCCCCTGACAGATCGGCACTCCCTCAGTACTGACCCTCCGACAGTGCGGCTCTCCCTCGGTACTGAGCCTCTGACAGTGCGGCGCTCCCTCAGTACTGACCCCCTGACAGTGCGGCTCTCCCCCAGTACTGACCCTCCGACAGTGCGGCACTCACTCAGCACTGACCCTCCTACAGTGGGGCCCTCCCTCAGTACCGACCCCCCGACAGTGAGGCGCTCCCTCAGTACTGACCCTCCGACAATGCGGCGCTCTCTCAGCACTGCCTCTCTGACAGTGCACCACTCCCTCAGCACTGACTCTCTGACAGTGCGGCACTCCCTCAGTACTGACCCTCCAACAGTGCGGCACTCCCTCAGCACTGACCCTCTGACAGTGCGGCGCTCCCTCATTACTGACCCTCCAACAGTGAGGCACTCCCTCAGCACTGACCCTCTGACAGTGCAGCACTCCCTCAGTGCTGACCCTCTGACAGTGCGGCACTCCCTCAGTACTGACCCTCCGACAGTGCGGCTCTCCCTCAGTACTGACCCTCGGACAGTGCGGTGCTCCCTCAGTACTGCCCCTCCGACAATGCACTCTCCCTCAGTACTTACACTGCGACAGTGCGGCGCTCCCTCAGTACTGACCTTCTGACAGTGGGGTACTCCCTCAGTACTGACCCTCCGACAGTGCGGCTCTCCCTCAGTACTGACCCTCCGACAGTGCGGCACTCCCTCAGTACTGCCCCTCCGACAATGCACTCTCCCTCAGTACTTACACTGCGACAGTGCGGCGCTCCCTCAGTACTGACCTTCTGACAGTGCGGCGCTCCCTCAGTACTGACCCTCCGACAGTGCACTCTTCCTCAGTACTGACACTGCGACAGTGGGGCCTTCCCTCAGTACTGACCCTCCGACAGTGCGGCGCTCCCTCAGTACTGACCCTCCGACAGTGGGGCCCTCCCTCAGTACTGACCCTCCGACAGTGCGACACTCCCTCAGCACTGACCCTCCGACAGTGCGACACTCCCTCAGCACTGACACTGCCACAGTGCGGCGCTCCCACAGTACTGACTCTCTGTCAGTCCGGCGCTCCCTCAGTACTGACCCTCCGACAGTGCGGCACTCCCTCAGTACTGACCCTCCGACAGTGCGGCGCTCTCTCAGTATTGACCCTCCGACAGTGCGGCGCTCCCTCAGTACTGACCCTCCGACAGTGCGGCGCTCCCTCAGTACTGACCCTCCGACAGTGCGGCGCTCACTCAGTGCTGACCCTCCGACAGTGCGGCGCTCACTCAGTACTGACCATCCGACAGTGCGGCGCTCTCTCAGTACTCACCCTCCGACAGTGAGGCGCTCCCTCAGTACTGACCCTCCGACAGTGCGGCGCTCTCTCAGCACTGCCTCTCTGACAGTGCAGCACTCCCTCAGTACTGACCCTCCGACAGTGCGGCGCTCTCTCAGCACTGACTCTCTGACAGTGCAGCACCCCCTCAGCACTGACCCTCTGACAGTGCAGCACTCCCTCAGTGCTGACCCTCTGACAGTGCAGCACTCCCTCAGCACTGACTCTCTGACAGTGCAGCACCCCCTCAGCACTGACCCTCTGACAGTGCAGCACTCCCTCAGTGCTGACCCTCTGACAGTGCGGCACTCCCTCAGCACTGACCCTCCGACAGTGCGGCTCTCCCTCAGTACTGACCCTCGGACAGTGCGGTGCTCCCTCAGTACTGCCCCTCCGACAATGCACTCTCCCTCAGTACTTACACTGCGACAGTGCGGTACTCCCTCAGTACTCACCCTCCAACAGCGCGGCACTCCCTCAGTACTGACCCTCTGACAGTGAGGCACTCCCTCAGTACTGACCCTCCGACAGTGCGGTGCTCCCTCAGTACTGACCCTCTGACAGTGCGGTACTCCCTCAGTACTGACACTCTGACAGTGAGGCACTCCCTCAGTACTGACCCTCCGACAGTGCGGTGCTCCCTCAGTACTGACCCCCTGACAGTGCGGCACTCCCTCAGTACTGACCCTCCGACAGTGCGGTGCTCCCTCAGTACTGACCCTCCGACAGTGCGGCACTCCCTCAGTACTGACCCTCCGACAGTGCGGCTCTCCCTCAGTACTGAGCCTCTGACAGTGCGGCGCTCCCTCAGTACTGACCCCCTGACAGTGCGGCACTCCCCCAGTACTGACCCTCCGACAGTGCGGCACTCACTCAGCACTGACCCTCCTACAGTGGGGCCCTCCCTCAGTACTGACCCCCCGACAGTGAGGCGCTCCCTCAGTACTGACCCTCCGACAATGCGGCGCTCTCTCAGCACTGCCTCTCTGACAGTGCACCACTCCCTCAGCACTGACTCTCTGACAGTGCGGCACTCCCTCAGTACTGACCCTCCAACAGTGCGGCACTCCCTCAGCACTGACCCTCTGACAGTGCGGCACTCCCTCATTACTGACCCTCCAACAGTGAGGCACTCCCTCAGCACTGACCCTCTGACAGTGCAGCACTCCCTCAGTGCTGACCCTCTGACAGTGCGGCACTCCCTCAGTACTGACCCTCCGACAGTGCGGCTCTCCCTCAGTACTGACCCTCGGACAGTGCGGTGCTCCCTCAGTACTGACCCTCCGACAGTGCGGCGCTCCCTCAGTACTGCCCCTCCGACAATGCACTCTCCCTCAGTACTTACACTGCGACAGTGCGGCGCTCCTTCAGTACTGACCCTCTGACAGTGCGGCGCACCCTCAGTACTGACCCTCTGACAGATCGGCACTCCCTCAGTACTGACCCTCCGACAGTGCGGCGCTCCCTCAGCACTGACCTACCGACAGTGTGGCACTCACTCAGCACTGACCCTCCTACAGTGGGGCCCTCCCTCAGTACCGACCCCCCGACAGTGAGGCGCTCCCTCAGTACTGACCCTCCAACAATGCAGCGCTCTCTCAGCACTGCCTCACTGACAGTGCACCAATCCCTCAGCACTGACTCTCTGACAGTGCTGCACTCCCTCAGCACTGACCCTCCGACAGTGCGGTGCTCCCTAAGTACTGACCCTCCGACAGTGCGGCGCTCCCTCAGTACTGATCCTCCGACGGTGCGGCACTCCCTCAGGACTGACCCTCCGACAGTGCGGCACTCCCTCAGCACTGACCCTCCGACAGTGCAGCCCTCCCTCAGTACTGACCCTCTGACAGTGCGGCGCTCCCTCAGCACTGACCCTCCGACAGTGCAGCCCTCCCTCAGTACTGACCCTCCGACAGTGCGGCTCTCCCTCAGCACTGACTCTCTGACAGTGCAGCACTCCCTCAGCACTGACCCTCCGACAGTGCGGTGCTCCCTAAGTACTGACCCTCCGACAGTGCGGCGCTCCCTCAGTACTGATCCTCCGACGGTGCGGCACTCCCTCAGGACTGACCCTCCGACAGTGCGGCACTCCCTCAGCACTGACCCTCCGACAGTGCAGCCCTCCCTCAGTACTGACCCTCTGACAGTGCGGCGCTCCCTCAGTACTGACCCCCTGACAGTGCGGCACTCCCCCAGCACTGACCCTCCGACAGTGCGGCACTCACTCAGCACTGACCCTCCTACAGTGGGGCCCTCCCTCAGTACCGACCCCCCGACAGTGCGGCGCTCCCTCAGTACTGACCCTCCGACAGTGCGGCACTCCCTCAGTACTGACCCTCCGACAGTGCGGCTCTCCCTCAGCACTGACCCTCCGACAGTGCGGCCCTCCCTCAGTACTGACCCTCTGACAGTGCGGCTCTCCCTCAGCACTGACCCTCCGACAGTGCGGCACTCCCTCAGCACTGACCCTCCGACAGTGCGGCCCTCCCTCAGTACTGACCCTCCGACAGTGCGGCTCTCCCTCAGCACTGACCCTCCGACAGTGCGGCCCTCCCTCAGCACTGACCCTCCGACAGTGCGGCTCTCCCTCAGCACTGACCCACACACTCACATTTGCACACTCACACACACTCCCACACCCACACCCACAGTCACACACCCACAATCCCATTCACACTCACACTCTCACACCCGCACTCACACTCTCAAACTCACACTCACACTCGCACACTCACTCACATACCCACATTCTCACTCACCCACACACTCACATTCGCAATCTCACACTCACACTCACACACATACACCCACTCTCACACTCACACCTACAATCACACTCACACTTACAATCACACTCACAGTCACACACCTACATTCACACTCACACCCCCAAACTGACATTCACACCCACACTGACCCTCACACCCACACACTCACACACCCACACTCACACACACACACCCAACATTCACACTCACACCCACACTCACACACGCACACTCACACCTACACTAACACACTAACACTCACACCCACACTCACACACTAACACTCACACCCACACTCACACACCCATTATCTTACTCATTCTCACACTCACACTCACACACACACTCACACTCGCACACTCACACTCACACTCACACACACATACATCCACTCTCACGCTCACAGCCACAATCACACTCACACTCACAAACCCACATTCACACACACACACTCACACACCCACACTCACACCCACACCCACACTAACACTCACACCCACACTCACACACCCATTATCTTACTCATTCTCATACTCACACTCACTCACAGACCCACACTCACACACACACTCACACTCGCACTCCCACAATCACACTAAGACACTAATGCTCACACCCACACTCACACTAACACACGCACACTCTCATTCACACTCACATCCACACTCAAACACATACTTTCACACTCACACCCACACTCACACACCCATACCCACACTCACACCCACACTCACACACACACCCACAATCACACGCATACACACATGCACACCCACACTCACACCCACACTCACACCCATAGTCACATTCACATACCCACACTCTCTCATACACACTCACACAACACTTACACAGACCACACAAACACCCATGCACACTCACACACCCACCCACACACACTCTCACACACCACACAAACACACACACTCACCACACACACATACACACACTCAAACACACACATTCAACACGCACACACACCACACACACACTCACACACACACTCACATTCACACACACACACACACACTCACACACATCGACACACATGCAAACCACACACACACTCACACTCTCACACATACTCACACACACTCACACACCCACACACACCCAAACTCACCCGCAAACTCACACACCCACACTCACACCCATAGTCACACTCACACACACATACTTACACACACCCACTCACACACACACTTATACACACATACCACACACACTCACACACCCACTCACACAACCACTCACACACACTCACACTAACTCAACACACCCACCAAACACACACACACTCACACACACCACACACACTCACACTCACACACCCACACCACACACACCCACAACATACACACTCACACACCCACACACTCACACACACACTCACACCCACCACTCATACACACATACTAACACACACCACACACACTCACACACCCACTCACACACTCACACACACACCCACACTCACACACACACTCACACTCTCTCACACACACTCACACCCACCACTCATACACACATACTGACAAACACCACACATACACCACTCACACTCACACACACCCACACACACATACACACACACTCACACACCCACTCACACGCACCACTCATACACACATACTGACATACACCACACATACACCACACACACTCACACACCCACACACCACACACTCACACACACACACCCACACACACATACACCACACACACCCACACACACACCCACACACACATACACCACACACACCCACAACACACACACTCACACACACACTCACACACCCACTCACACCACCACTCACACACCCATACTGACACACACCACACACACCAGTCACACACACACACACACTCACACACCCACTCACACACACCATTCAGACTCACACATACACACACCCACACACACACACCCACACACACCCACCACTCACACACTCACACCCACCACACACACTCACACACACCCACACACACCCACCACTCACACACACTCACACACACACACCCACACTCACACACACACACACACTCACACTCACACTCACACACACCCACACCCACACACCCACTCACACACACCATTCACACTCACACATACACACACACACATGCATAACACACACACACCACACATTCACACACACAGTCACACGCGCCACCCTCACACACACTCACACACACCATACACACACACTCACACACACACTCATATATACATACTTGCACACGCACACCACACACACTCCCACACCCACACACACTCACAAACGCCACTCTCACACTCACACACACTCACACACCACACACACACATACATACACACAGTCTCACACACCCACGCACATGAACACATCTCACACACACCACCCTCACACACACTCAGACACACCATACACACACACTCATACACACACACTTACACATGCACACCACACACACTCCCACACCCACACACACTCACACACGTCACCCTCACACACACCACACACACAAACACACACCCATACATACCACACACACACATTCAATATGCACACACACACCACACACACTCACACACACTCACACACACCACACACACACTCACACATTCTCACACACCACTCACACTCACGCACACACTCACACACCCACTCACACACACCCGCACACACACACTCACACTCTCACACACACTCACACACACTCACACAGACACTCACACGCCCACACTCACACACACACTCACACTCTCACACATACTCACACACACTCACACACACACCCAAACTCACCCGCAAACTCACACACCCACACTCACAACCATAGTCACACTCACACACACATACTTACACACACCCACTCACACACACTCATACACACATACCACACACACACACTCACACAACCACTCACACACACTACACACACACTCACACTAACTCAACACACCCACCACACACACACTCACACACCACACACACTCACACCATACACACAACCACACACACCACAAACACACTCACACACCCACATACACACACACTCACACACACCAAACACACACACACCCACACACACATACACTCACACCCACCACACACACATACACTCACACCCACCACACACACATTCACACACACCACACACACTCACACACTCACACTCACACCCTCACACACACCCCACATACACTCATACACACTCACACACACCACACACACATTCACACATGCACCTCACACACACCCACACACACAGACACTCACACCCACACTCACACACACCACACACACCCACAACACACACACATCCACTCCCACCACCACTCACACACCCATACTGACACACACCACACATACACCACACACACTCACACACCCCTCACACACACCAGTCACACACACACACTCACACACACCCACACCCACTCACACACACCATTCACACACCCACACACATGCACACCACACACACCACACACACACTCACACTCACAGACCCACTCTCACACACAGTCACACACGCCACCCTCACACACACACTCACAAACGCCACCCTCACATACACTCACACACCACACACACACACACACACTTACATACACACACAGTCTCACACACCCACACACATGCACACATCTCACACACACCACACACACACCATCCTCACACACACTCATACACACACACTTACACATGCACACCACACACACTCCCACACCCACACACACTCACACACGTCACCCTCACACACACCACACACACCCACACATACCACACACACACACACAC